>NC_135980.1:4595980-4680980 GCF_053455715.1 Rhinoraja longicauda
CAGCTTGTCGGGCGGTAACCTCCGGGCCTGAGCGAAAACGGGGGGGGGGGGGGCCCTCGGTGCGGATGTGGTGGACCACGCCGTGCCTGGCCGAAGGGGCGTCGAAGCGTTGGATGAGCAGCTCTGGAAACTCCGCCAGTACCTCAGCATACGGGTCGGGGGCCGCGACGACGGCCTGGACGGTTGGGCTGGGCGGGGTGGCAGTTGTCGGAGCGGCGGGCTCATCGCTGCTGGCGGAGGGTCGAAGGTCATTACCGCGGACATCGAGGACTAGTGAAAAGGCCCTGAGGAAATCTGCGCCTAGGATCGCCTGGCTGACGTCCGCGATAATGAATGGCCATTCGTACGTGCGGATGCCTAAAGCCAGGGACATTGTCCGCGTACCATACGTGCGGATGGGGCTGCCGTTAACCGCGATGAGGGTAGGACCTGTCTTACCCGATCTGGTCTCGAGGCCGGTCGGCGGTACGATACCGACTATGGCTCCCGTGTCAACCAAAAATTCTGTGTCCGTGAATCGATCTCGGACGTAGAGGCGTCGGTTCTGGCCAATCGCAACCGCCTCTATGTACGATCGGCCGAGGCATTTCCCGAGAAGGTACAAGGTAAGCGGCAGTTGCGGGATTCTCCACCCCATCGTAGATGGTAATAGCACCAGCCGCGCTTGTGCGAATCCTTTTGGCGGGCTTTTAGAGAATTGGCGGGAGACGCGGCCGCTGATGCCGAGACCTTGTTGATCGAACTGCTTCTTTTTGATTTGGACGCCATGAGAGCATCGGCTTTTTCTGCATATGCCACGGGGTCCTTAAAAGAACAATCCGTGAGCATGAGTTTGACATCTTCGGGAAGCTTCTCTTGGAATGCCTGCTCGAACATGAGGCAATCCGTGTGTTCACCTGCTAGCGCTAACATTTCAGCCATGAGAACGGACGGCAGCCGATCTCCGAGATCCGGTAGGTGCATAAGCCCCTTAGCTCGGTCATGCCTACTGAATCCGAAGGTTCGTAATAACAGTGCCTTCATGGCCTCGTACTTGTCTTTTGCGGGAGGGTTGACGATGAACCGCAACACTCGTGCGGTCGTCTCCGGCGGTAGAGCGCAGACGAGGTAGTAGTACTTTGTTGCGTCTGCCGAGATGTTTCTTAAGTGAAACTGGGCTTCGGTATGGACAAACCAAGATTGTGGTTGATGTGCCCAAAACGACGGAAGGTGAACACTGACCGCGCTTAGCTCCAGTGCGCCGGGCATAGAAGCCAAAAACGAGGCGTCTTGTTCACTCATGGTAGGTGATCGGCTGGATCACGTCGGGGTCACCAATATGGCGAGTCTGGAGGCTCGTTCTTTGTTGAAGAAGTTTATTGCGACAGCAATATTCGATCACAAAATTTACATAACGAGATTACAGACGACCATTAAAACTAACTGTTCACTTTGAAGAAGTCTCTCAACTGACTCTTTTGGGCGCCAAAACCGCACGTGACGACGCTGTCCAATCAGCGGTCTCACTCCCTGGACCAATCCTTAAGGTCGCACCCACACGTGACCTTGCTGGCCAATCTGAGGGTTCGACACCTAGGACCACTCTCTATGGTCGCTACAACATTACATTTCCATTCACGTCACACAATTCCTGGTGGAACTCGTCTAATTAATACGAAGATAGACACAAAATGCTGGAGTAACTCAGCGGGTCAGGCAGCATCTCCGGAGAGAAGTAATGGGTGACGATTCGGGTCGAGACCCTTCTTCAGACTCTGAGAAACAAAACTGCCCCCCTTCCTGCACTTTCCCCACACTTGCTAAGGCATTTGCAAGGACAGGCCCAAGTGCGCTAGGCATTCAAATCCCGGTCTTAATTTGGTTGGGATCAATGACCTCTTACCTCGCTCGCCCTCAAAAAATATGTCCGTGCACTCGAGTCCTGAAAGTATCGCTGAATGAACAGAAATATTCCCCCTCCCGAACTAAAATTAGTGCGTTGCAACAGGAGTTATTTTTAGGATTGCTACAGGGAGTCAGCGCCGAGCAATGAATAAGACTTGTCAAAGACAGTGAGTGGCTGGAGTGAAAACCGGCTCCCTACTGCGGCAATGAATGTGACCGAGATGTTGGTACCAACGTGTCACTCAGTGCCGACCAACAGTTGCTGAGCAGTTGCAAGACGCTAAACTACACTTACACTAAACTACTAGCTACTATATTGTTACCTACCACCAACCGTGCTAGTAACTACAACGCTAGTAAAACCTACCGTGCGAGTAACACTCACAGTGCTAGTTACTACAGTGCAAGTTACCAAAGCTCTAGTTAAACAGTGCTAGTTAGAACAACGCTAGTTACTGCACCGCGAGTGAAACACGCAGTACTAGGAAAACAAATAGTGCTAGTAACTACAAGTGCTAGTAAAACAAACTGCTAGTTATTACAGCGCTAGTAACATAGACTGCACTAGTTACAAGTTTTCGTAAAACAGTGTTAATAAAACAAACAGTGCCAGTAAAACAAGCAGCACTAGTAACTACAGCACTAGTAACTACAGCACTAGTAACTACAGCACTAGTAACTACAGCGCTTGTAACTACAGTATTAGTAACTACAGCGCTTGTAACTACAGTGCTAGTAACTACAGTGCTAGTAACTACAGTGCTAGTAACTACGGCGCTGGTAACTACGGCGCTAGTAACTACGGCGCTAGTAACTGGCTTTCTTCCAATACAACAGTTCTAGTAAAGCAGCTGCAGTTTCTGGTACAACAGCTGTACTGTGAGCCGTGCTGGTGAGACCGGTTCCCTGGGGAACAGTGGGACATGGACAGATATCTCACTCAGTGAAGTGCTGGCGGCTGGTGTGTTGTAGAGGGGCCTGAGTCGGCCAGGGCAGTGGGAGGGAGGGAGGGAGGGGGAGGGGGAGGGAGGGAGGGATGGATGGAGGGGAGGGGAGGGAGGGAGGGAGGTAGTGAGGGCAGCACCCTACCTTTGGAGGGAGGGGATGGAGGGAGGGAGGGAGGGAGGGGAGGGGAGGGGAGGGAGGGAGGGAGGGAGGGGATGGATGGAGGGAGGGAGGGAGGGAGGTAGTGCGGAAGCACCCTACCTTTGGAGGGAGGGGATGGAGGGAGAAGGGGAGGGAGGTAGTGAGGGCAGCACCCTACCTTTGGAGGGAGGGGATGGATGGAGGGAGGGAGGGAGGGAGGGGGAGGGAGGTAGTGAGGGCAGCACCCTACCTTTGGAGCCGGCAGCCACTGCCAGGGAATGCATGAACGGAGTCTCCCAGCGCTCCATGACGGGCTTCCCCAGGATCTGCAAGTGCGCATCGGACTCATCGTACTCGGCGTGGGCGAGCCTCCAGTCGGGTTTGCAATCCTCTCCCTGGGTGAAGATGCGGGTCTTGGTCTCCACACTCATGTCTCCGGCTGCGGGCGGCGAGGGGGGGAGAAGGGCGGGCGGGTGGGATAGTTATAAAGCCCCTGGCACTTTGCGCTGACCTTGCACGTTGGTCCTGCCCCGCCTCTTCCATGGGAACAAAATCCCTGCCCATAATTGTCACGGACAGAGAGACAGACGTATGCAATCCAGGGCTGGCACGTTACACAGTGCTGCCTGAACTGTTCAACCCTCAACACCCACTCTCCTTCCCCTTCCACTTCTCCTTCCACTCCTCCTCCCCCTTCCACTCCTCCTCCCCCTTCCACTCCTCCTTCCACTTCTCCTTCCACTACCTATGATCCCTGTCACAGCTCCGTCTCAGGTGTGTAATAATGAAGCAGACACAATCCGTGGTGATTACATTACTTAGTTTCTATGTTTATTGTTTCTCCCGACTGCGACCTTCCAGGCCTTGCAACCTTCAGCACACACAGCAAGCCCGCTCTCCTGATACACACCTCACGATATTTGCATATCAATATCATGACTCATCATCATGACATCCTTTACCAGAATTAAACTTTAAATTACAATTACTGTGTTCTTTCCCCCAAATTAAACAATTCTTTACTCATTATGTTATTTTTTTCCCCTTAATACAAATATACAAATAATATACAAATAATACCCGATCTCCTGCAAAAGGTCTATCCCCTACTCCCAATTCCTCCGTCTACGCCGCATCTGCGCCCGGGATGAGGTGTTTCACACTAGGGCATCAGAGATGTCCTTATTCTTCAGGTGCCTTTTTCTAGCAGCCTTCTCCTAAGCTTGTCTGACCTGCAATGCTGGACAACCTGATCCAATATCTGGTTTTCCACATCAGCAGCCACATATCTGCATCCTACAGACACCTGTCTGAGACTCGTCACAAATTGAGCAACAGTTTCGCCCTCTTCCTGGGTTGTTTTGCGGAATAAATGGCGTGGAAATGTAGCATTCGGTACCACCACATAATGACTGTTCAATGCATCAATGGCTTCCTTATAGTCATCCTTCATCAGGGAGTGTTTTAAACATTTCTCAAACTGCTGGCCCCGCGGTGAAGAGAAGCAATGCTCTCCGCTGTGCCTTCTGCGCCGGCGTACTCTCATCAAGAAAGAGCCCGTGACTGTCGGCGTAGGCCTCGAATTCCTCCAGCCAAGCTTTCCATTTCACGCTGACAGTACTCGTATCACCCGTCGACCACAGTGTGGAACTCCACGAAGTGCTAAGAAATCAGCTCCAGCAACTGCCATTACGACCTTTTTCTAACCTATTTTCCAGTTGAGGTAAGAGATTAGAAAACATACATTTAACACATACAAAACAGACACGAAGAAGGAAGGGATAGACAGACTGTTGGCGAGGCGAGGCTGCCATTGCTGGCGCCACCCGGTGGTCATTTGTATAGGCATCAGTGGTTATGGGGAGAAGGCAGGAGAATGGGGTTAGAAGAGAGAGATAGATCAGCCATGATTGAATTGCATGATTGAACTTGATGGGCGGCATGGCCTAATTCTGCTCCTATCACTTATGATCTTATGAACATTAACAATTATCAATCAATGTATGAAGGAACTGCAGATGCTGGTTTAAACCAAAGATAGACACTAAATGCTGGAGTAACTCAGTGGGACAGGCAGCATCTCTGGAGAGAAGGATTGGGTGACGTTTTGGGTCGAGACCCTTCGTCATAACTGTATGCGAAGAAGGGTCTCGACCCGAAATGTCACCCATTCCTTCTCTCTGGAGATGCTGCCTGTCCCGCTGAGTTACTCCAGTATTTTGTGTCGATCTACAATGATCAATCTGTTGTACTTGTGTGTCCTGTATGTGATCATGTATGGTATGATTAGACTGAATGAAATGCAAATAATACCTTTTCACTGCATCAATATTGTCACACATGACACTAATAAAACGATACCATACAAAATTGCACTATTTTTGTTACAAAACTAAATTTATTCAATTATTTTGAATAATATTTACACAATTAACAAAACACTCACCACCAGGACATAAAATTGACAAGTATCCATTACTATTAAACATCAAATCACTATATTACAATCCTGATCCAGGATACAGTCAATCGCTCGCCAGTGATCCCAGGGCGGCACGGTAGCGCAGCGGTAGAGTTGCTGCTTTACAGCGAATGCAGCGCCGGAGACTCAGGTTCGATCCTGACTACGGGTGCTGCACTGTAAGGAGTTTGTACGTTCTCCCCGTGACCTGCGTGGGTTTTCTCCGAGATCTTCGGTTTCCTCCCACACTCCAAAGACGTACAGGTATGTAGGTTAATTGGCTGGGTAAATGTAAAAATTGTCCCTAGTGGGTGTAGGATAGTGTTAATGTACGGGGATCACTGGGCGGCACGGACTTGGAGGGCCGAAAAGGCCTGTTTCCGGCTGTATATATATGATATGATATGATGATGATAACATCGCATTTTCTTTTTAAAAGGAAGCTCAGGCTCGGAAGTAACCCCGGAAAAGGGGAAGTATTGTACGATTAGCCGGGATAGCATGAGAGCAGAGCCCGGGGGCAGATACTTTGAGTGGAGACTGCTGCCTGGCAGCATGGCGGCGTAGCGATAGAGCTGCCGCCTCACAGCGCCAGAGACCCAGGTTTGATCTTGACTACGGGTGCTTGCCTGTACGGAGTTTATACGTTCTCCCTGTGACCTGCGTGGGTTTTCTCCGAGACCTTTGGTTTACTCCCACACTCCAATGACGAACAGTACAGGTTTGTAGGTTAATTGGCTTGGTATAAATGTAAACAATTGTCCCTAGTGTGTGTAGAATAGTGTTAATGTGCCGGGATCGCCGGTCGGTGAAGATCTGGTGGGCCGAAGGGCCTGTTTCCGGGCTGTACAGTATCTCTAAACTAAATGAAACTAAACATAGAACACAGCACAGGATCAGCCCCACAGCCCACAATGGCTATGCCGAACGTGATGCCAAGATATGCCAAGATGATGCCAAGATGATGCCAAGTTTGAAGAAGGGTCCCAAAGGAGGGAGGGCACAGTGGCGCAGTGGTAGAGTTGCTGTCTCACAGCGCCAGAGACCCAGGTTCGATTCCTGACCTCGGATGCTGTCTGTGTGGATTTCAAACTGCAAACCTTTGTCCCTGACACCCTGCCAAAAGAAACGTCACCCTTTCATCTTTCCTGCCAAGGCAAATAAGAAATGTTTGTACTTCAGTTAGATCATCTGCGATGCTTATAAATTTTAGCTAATGAAGCTCCTGTCTGCTTATATCTCCTCTTAGAACAAATGTATCAACCTAGAAATTAATCAGGAGAGATATAAATAGAAAGAACTGAGCCATCTTTTTCCCAGGCTAGAAATATCTGAGACAATTGCCACACGGTGGCGCCGCGGTAGAGTTGCTGCCTTACTGTGCCAGAGACTCGGGTTCCATCCTGACTATGGGTGCCGTCTGTACGGTATTTGCACATTTTCCCTGTGACTACAAGGGTTTTCTCCAGGTGCTCTGGTTTCCTCCCCCGTGCCAAAGACGTGCAGGTTTGTCGGTTAACTGGCCTCTGTAAATTGGCCCTAATGTGCAGGGAGTGGCTGAGAAAGTGAGAAAACATACAACTATGATGGCTGGCACAGACTCAGTGGGCCAAAGGGCCTGTTTCCATGCTGTATCTATAAAACTAAAACATGAAATATTACCTATCCATGTTTTCCAGATATGTTGCCTGGCCCGCTGAGTTATTCCAGCAATTTCTTTCCTCCTTTAAAAAATAATCTTCCCTGCACCTGATCCATGTCCATCATTCCCTGCATATCCATGTGCTGTCTAAATAGACAATAGACAATAGACAATAGGTGCAGGAGCAGGCCATTTGGCCCTTCGAGCCAGAACTGCCATTCAATGTGATCATGGCTGATCATTCTCAAACAGTACCCCGTTCCTGCCTTCTCCCCATACCCCCTGACTCCGCTATCCTTAAGAGCTCTATCTAGCTCTCTCTTAAAAGCATTCAGAGAACTGACCTCCACTGCCTTCTGGGGCAGAGAATTCCACAGATTTACAACTCTGACTGAAAACGTTTTTCCTCGTCTCTGTTCTAAATGGCCTACCCCTTATTCTTAAACTGTGGCCCCTGGTTCTGGACTCTCCCAACATTGGGAACATGTTTCCATGTTTCTAACGTGTCAAACCCCTTAATAATCATATGTTTCAATAAGATCCCCTCTCATCCTTATAAATTCCAGTGTATACAAGCCTAGTCGCTCCAGTCTTTCAAAATACGACAGTCCCGCCATTCCGGGAATTAACCTAGTAAACCTACGCTGCACGCCCTCAATAGCAAGAATATCCGTCCTCAAATTTGGAGACCAAAACTGCACACAGTACTCCAGGTGTGGTCTCACTAGGGCCCTGTACAACTGTAGAAGGACCTCTTTGATCCTATACTCAACTCCTTTTGTTATGAAGGCCAACATTCCATTGGCTTTCTTCACTGCCTGCTGTACCTGCATGCTTCCTTTCAGTGACTGATGCACTTGGACACCCAGATCTCGTTGTACGTCCCCTTTTCCTAACTTGACACCATTCAGATAATAATCTGCCTTCCTATTCTTACCACCAAAGTGGATAACCTCACACTTATCCACATTAAACTGCATCTGCCATGCATCCGCCCACTCACACAACCTGTCCAAGTCACCCTGCAACGTCATAGCATCTTCCTCACGGTTCACACTGCCACCTAGCTTTGTATCATCTGCAAATTTGCTAATGGTACTTTTAATCCCTTCATCCAAGTCATTAATGTATATTGTAAATAGCTGCGTTCCCAGCACCGAGCCTTGCGGTACCCCACTTGTCACTGCCTGCCATTCTGAAAGGGACCCATTTATCCCCACTCTTTGCTTTCTGTCTGCCAACCAATTTTCTATCCATGTCAATACCCTACCCCCAATACCATGTGCTCTAATTTTGCCCACTAATCTCCTATGTGGGACCTTGTCGAAGGCTTTCTGAAAGTCAAGGTACACCACACCCCCTGTCCATTTTCCTAGTTACATCCTCAAAAAATTCCAGAAGATTAGTCAAGCATGATTTCCCCTTGGTAAATCCATGCTGACTCTGTTAAGTGCCAACAATTGCATCTGCCCCCACCACCACTGCTGATTCCAGGTAACCACCACCCCCCATGTAAAACAGTCGCACCGCTCATCTCCTTTAAATTTTGCCCTTCTCACCTTTAAAGCTCTGCCTTCTGGTTTAGTTTAGTTTAGAGATACAGCGTGGAAACAGGCCCTTTGTCCCACCAGGTCTGCACTGACCAACGATCGCTCGTACACTAGTTCTATCCTACACACTGAGGACAATTTACAGAAACCAATTAACGTACAAATCTGCACGTCTTTAGAATGTGCAAGGAAACTGTAACAGGCCATCGTTGGCTGGGGAAGATGTGCTAACCACAGTGCTGCAAGGATGCCAGCAGTGGAACTAGTAGGACGACTAGGGTGGGGGGGGGGAGAGGGGGAGAAAGGATTGCAGGAGTTACTTGAAATTAGTGAGGTCAACGTTCATACCATTGGGTAGTAGACTACCAATGCAAAATATGTGGTGTTCCTCCAATTTGCGTGAGGCCTCACTCCGACAGTGGAGGAGGCCCAGGACAGAAAGGTCAGTATGGGAGTGGAAAGGGGAGTTAAAACGTTTGGTAACCGGGCGGGAGATCGCATAGGCCAAGGCGGACTGAGCGTAAATGTTCAGTGAAACGGTTGCCAAGTCTACACTTGGTCTGGCTGATATATAGGAGCCCACACCTGGAGCACTGATACGATACAGTAGATGAGGGTGAAGGACCGGCAGGGAAACCTCTGCCTCACCTGAAAGGACTGCCGGGGTCCCTGGATGAAGTCGAGGAAAGAGATATAAGGTATAAAATCTGTCGATTTTTACATTCTGGGTTACTCTGCTGCCCATTCAGATCCACAGCATCTCAATATAAACTTAGCTCTTTTTAACCATCGTGTCTCATTAATTATTTACCATTCGGATCTCTGTTCTCAGCATTTCTTCCATTTTGACAGCCTGCTGCTGTTCTAGTTGAAATACTTTTCTTTTCCAGTGCACCTTTTGCCTCCTTTAAATAGACACACAGTTCTCATTTACTTCACCACAACAAGCAGATACGTCAATGTCGTCTGTTGAAAGATGGTGCCCGTGTACTGCTTCCTCCCTGTTCCCACACCTTGTTTTAACCTTGTTGAATTAAGTTTATAATCCTCTCCCCCTCCGGCCCTTGATGTACCCTCTCCACACACACAAAATTATATCTGAAGAATGAAAGCCTCGTTCTGCATTCCTGTTCACATTTAAGTTCCTTCAATTGTAGTTTAAGTGTAATTAATAGTCAAGAATGTTTACATAGAACATATAACAGTACAGACACAAAATGCTGGAGTAACTCAGCGGGACAGGCAGCACCTCTGGAGAGAAGGAATAGGTGACGTTTCGGGCCGAGACCCTTCTTCAGACTGAGGAGAACGTGGATAGGTGACGTTTTGGGTTGGGACCCTTCCTCAGAATGAGGAAGGACCCCGACCCAAAACATCACCTATTCATTTTCTCCCGAGATGCTGCCTGACCCGCTGAGTTACTCCAGCACTTTATGTCTGTCTTTGGTATAAAACGACATCTATATTTCCTTTTTACTACACAGAACTGTACAGCACAGGAACAGGCCCTTCAGTCCACTGTCCATGCCAAACATGCTGCGAAGATCAACCTTTATCTGCCTACACATAATCCATATGTCATATGTATCGGCAATGAAACAATGAAATTCTTACTCGCTGCAGCTTTATGGCTCCTAAAACAATAAGAAAACAGGTAAATATGTAATAATCAATAATCCAGTAAATGAATAACTGATAGGTAACCATAATAGCGCAAAACCAGAGTCCATAGTGTAACCAAAGGCACAGTACATGGAAGATCATAGTTGCTCAAGTTAGCGTTGTGTACTGTTCAAGAGCCTTGTGGTAGTTGGGAGGATGGTCACGGTTTACCGGCTACCTTGGGTGTAGTAATGTTTTAGTTTCGTGTTTTAGTTTTAGTGATACTGCATGGCAACAGACCTGGCCCTTCAGCATGGAAACAGGTCCGTCAGCACACTCGAGCATCTTCTATGTCATCCCACTATCCCACTCATTAGGGGCAATTTACAGAGGCCAATTAACCTACAAACCCGCACGTTTTGGGGATGTTGGAGCACCTGGAGGATACCCATTCAGCCGCAGGGGAAATGATCGTGGGTCTCCAGCGCCGTGAGGCAACAGCTCTACCAACTGCGCCACTCAGTGTGTTAACGGTAACATGTTCACCGGTGGCAGGATTTGGAAAGGAGGGATTCAAGATTTTGGAATGGAATGGAATACTTTGTCACATGTGACAAGGCACAGTGAAATTCTTTGCTTGCATACCCAAAGTACACAAATAGCGGCCACCTACGGTGTTGACAAAGTTACATGGTAGGTCGGCTCCTCCTTTGTTCCCCCCCCTCTCCCCCACCCAGGGCCGTCTTAACGCATGGGCCTGATGGGCACTTGCCCGGGGGCCCACCAGCATAGGGGCCCCATGCTGATCTGTGTATGTTAAGTGACTTGCAATAAATAAATACTACTTTAAAAATGTAGGTTCAATAAGTGCTTTTTTCGCAACATTTTCGGTCACTAAGTGTTTCTCACAGCGATCTGCAAGTGCTTTTCACAACAATGTAGCACCCTAAGTCCATCGCTAAGTGCTTTTCGGTAAGTGCTTTTCGCCGGCACGACAGGGGGGAGCTGGTAGGGAAAGGGGGGTGGGGGAGAGTAACGGTAGGGGCCCCAGTACACTGCTTTGCCCGGGGGCCCATAATGCTGTAAAAACGGCCCTGCCCCCACCCCCACAGTGGTTTCCCCACGCAGGGTCTCCATTGTCCATCGTTTTCCCTCCCTCCCCATGGTCCATTGTTCTTTCCTTGCCCCCTCACGGCGGTCGCCCCACTCCATTGTTCTTCCCCCTCCCCACGCTCTCATCGACGGTCGACCGCGTGTCAACACACGAAGCTTCGCCACTTTCTTTGCCTTGGTTTAAGTTTTGTTTGATTATTTTTAATCACACTCTCTGCCAGGTGTGAGAATGAGCATACAATATATCAAGCCGACATTTGACAGAGAGAGGCTTCAAGGAGTCGTGTAAGAATGGAACCTAAGTGGATCAGGGGAGCATTGTCCTCTAACTGCAGTCCTGCCCTGCACTCCTGCACAAGATGGATGGCTGTGGTTGCCTGAAGCCAATCATATAATTCCATTGTAGCATTTCAGGAGTTCCTCAGGGATTCCCCCCCCACCCCCCACCCTCCCACCTTCCATTTCCTGTGTACCACTTAGATCCTCACCCATTTCTCTCCTCCCCCTCCCCTTCTATCCACATTCCTTCCACTATTTTAGTTTTAATTTTAGAGATACACCACTGAGTCTACGCCGACCATTGATCAACAGTTCACACTTGTCCCATTTTCGCATCCACTCCCGACACACCAGGGACCATTTACAGAGGCCAACTAACCTACAAATCCGCATGTCTTTGGGATGTTGGAGGAAACTGTCGTGGCTATCTCTCGAGGTCGAGGATGATGGTCTACGTTCCGTTGATTTTATGAACTCTCAGGTGGCTTATGAGTCCAAAGTTGAGCGATTGAATCAAGTATTCACCACATCCGTGCCGGTTCTTGACTAGGAGTTTCCAGCCATCACGTAGCCCGCTCCTGTTACCCCTTCCCCCATCGCCGAAAGTCTTGAGTGAAGTTTTGTGCTGCTCACATAACGAAGACGCCTGTGCGTGTGTTTGTTTAACGTGTTCTTGACGTTGCACACGGTCCACAAATCAATCAACTAATTCCAATGGCAAGGGAACCAAGACGACTGGAGCTGATAGATCTGTTGCAGCCTTCATCTGCCTTCACAGCCGTTGAGTTCAAGATAACTTCGTCCGCCTGGTCTGCCGTTGAGGTCTTGTACGTTGGATCATTCTTAGTCTGGACCCTCATCCTCGACCTTACCGCCATGGGTGGCCCTACCAGAAGCTAGTGCTTCCAATGGCATCACCCTCAGAATCATGGGGGCACGCAAGCCTCTTCACCACAACAAGGTGAACAATCCACACACACACACCAAAAAAATAATAGTACAAAGACAAATACAATGCCCCCAAGACCATGTACTTCAGAGCTTATTTGGAGGTAGTAGTGTTTAATAGCCTGATGGTTGTAGGGAAGAAGCTGCTCCTGAACCTGGATATTACAGTTTTGATGCTCCTATACCTTCTTCCCGATGGCAGGAGTGAAATGAGAGCATGGCCAGGATGGTGTGGGTCTCTGATGATGCTGGCTGCCTTTTTGAGGCTATGACCTGCAGATCCCTTTGATGGTGGGGAGGTCAGAACACGTGATGGCCAGGAACCACACAGTTGTAATGGTGAGGGAGGTAATCCAGTCCATGAAGTCTGTATCAGCAAAACAAAAACTGCTGGAGGAACTCAACGGGTCGACCAGCATCTGTGTGTGTGTGTGTGTGTGTGTGTGTGTGTGTGTGTGTGTGTGTGTGTGTGTGTGTGCGCGCATGTGTGTGTTTGTGGGTGGGGGGGGGGGGTGGGTTGGGGAGGAAATGTTGACTTTTCTGGTCAAAAGCCACTGATGTTGGTCGATTTGAACGCGGCCTAAATAAATCCTTATACAGCCGCAACGTGACTACCCAAATTCTACACCCAATGTCCCAACCAGTGAAGGCAAGCATGCCATAGGCCTTCTTTACTATCTGACCTATTTGTGTTGCCAGTTACAGAGAGCTATAGAATGTATAGGATGGAACTGCAGATGGTGGTTTAAACCGAGGATAGACACAAAACGCTGGAGTAACTCAGCGGGTCAGACAGCATCATACTGAAGAAGGGTCTCGACCCGAAATATTACCTATTCCTTCTCTCCAGAGAAGCTATCTGACCCACTGAGTTACTCCAGCATTTTTTGTCTATCTTCAGAGAGCTATAGACTTGTGTCTCAAGATCCCTTGGTGCCTTAATGCTTCTAAGGGCCTTGTCATCTGCAATGTGCTACCAAAAATGTAACTCCTCGCATTTATCCGGATTAAACTCCATCTGCCATTTCTCCGCCCAATATTCCAATTGATCCTTGTCCTGTCTTATCCTTTGACAACCCTTCTTGCTATCAACAATTCACCAAATTTCCATGTGATCTACAAATTTACTAATCAGACCACCCACATTTTCATCCACATCATTAATATATACGGCAAACAGCAGAGATCCCAGCACTGATCCTTGTCAAACAACATGTAGGCAGGTAGACACACAAAGCTGGAGAACTCAGCGGGACAGGCAGCATCTCTGGAGAGAAGGAATGGGTGATGTTTTGGGTCGAGACCCTTCTTCAGACTGGTTAGGGATAAGGGAAACAAGAGATATAGACGATGATGCAGAGAGATAAAGAACAATGAATGAAAGACATGCAAAAAAGTAACATGATAAAGGAAACAGGCCATTGTTAGTTGTTTGTTGAGTGAAAACGCTAAGCTAGTGCAACTTGGGTGGGGGAGGGATAGAGAGAGAAGGAATGCCAGGGCTACCCGAAGTTAAAGAAATCAATATTCATACCACTGGGCCGTAAAGAATTAAAGCGTTTCACAACCGGGAGATGAGATAGGTAACTGAGCGAAGGTGTTCAGCGAAACGATCGCCCAGTCTACGTTTGGTCTCACCGATATATAAGAGTCCACATCTTGATCAATGGATACAGTAGATGAGGTTGGAGGAGGTGCAAGTGAACCTCTGCCTAACCTGAAAGGACTGTCGGGGTCCCTGGACAAAGTCGAGGGAGGAGGTATGGGGACAGGTGTTGCATCTTCTGCGGTTGCAGGGGGAAGGTACCTGGGGAGGGGGTGGTTTGGGTGGGAAGGGATGAGTTAACTAGGGAGTTGCGGAGGGAACATTCTCGGCAGAAGGCGGAAAGGGGTGGAGATGGGAAAATGTGGCTAGTGGTGGGATCCCGTTGGAGGTGGCGGAAATTTCGGAGGAAATTTTGGGCGACACGGTGGCGCAGCGGTAGAGTTGCTGCCTTACAGCGAATTCTGATTGAAGAAGGGTCTCAATCCGAAATGTCACCCATTCCTTCTCTCAAGAGATGCATCGTGTCCCGCTGAGTTACTCCAGCATTTTGTGTCTTGTCAAACAGCACTGGTCACAGACCTCCAGTCAGACAATCACCCCTCTACCATTATCCCAGCCTTCTAAGACCATGTCAATTTTGAATCCAATTAAACGACTCACTGTGGATCCCATGTGACCTAATCTTCTGGACCATCCCACCATGAGAGACCTTGTCAAATGCTTTACTAAAGTCCATCTGGACAACATCCACTGCCCTGCGCTCATTGATTATCTTCATCACTTCCTAAAAATCTCAATTTGTGGCAGCACTTTCCCTGCACAAAGCTATGTTGATTACCCTTAATAAGTTTGTCCTTAGAGAGTCATAGAGTGATAGTGTGGAAACAGGCCCTTCAGCCCAACGCCCAAACCTGCCAACAATGTTCCAGCTACACTGGTCCCACTTGCCTGTGCTTGGTCCATATCCCTCCAAACCAGTCCTATCCATGTACTGTTTCTTAAACGATGGGATAGTCCCAGCCTCAACTACCTCCTCTGGCAGCTTGTTACATACACCCACCAGCCTTTGTGTGAAAATGGTACCCCTTGGATCCCTATTAAATCTTTTCCCCTTCACCTTGAACCTATGCCCTCTAGTCCTCAATTCCCCAACTCTGGGCAACAGACTCTGCACATCTACCCGATCTATTCCTCTCATGATTTTGTACACCCAAGGAATATCTCCAATGATTTTCCTACCACTGATATAACCGACCCATAGTTTCCTGTATTGTCCCTGTTGCCCTTCTTCGAAAGACAAAGACCATCCAGTCTTCTGGTGGCTTGCCTGTGGCTAAAGAAGATACAAATGTCTCTGTCAAGGCCCCAGCAATCTTCTTTCTCACTTCCCTCAGTATCCTGGAACAGGTCTAATCAGATGAAGATAGACACAAAAACCTGGAGTAACTGAGGCAGCATCTCTGGAGAAAAAGAATAGGTGACGTTTTGAGTCAAGGCCCATTTCCTATTTCTTTTCTCCAGAGATGCTGCCTGACCCGCTGAGATACTCCAGCTTTTTGTGTCTATCTTCGATGTAAACCAGCATCTGCAGTTCCCTCGTACAGACTTGGGACTTATCCAACTTATTGTTTGTCAAGACATCCAAGACTTCCTTCTTCTTAACAATTTAAAATACTTTATTGGCATAAGATACATCATTATATTGCCAAAGTATGGAACATAACATACATATTTAAATGCATGAATATAAAAACAAGTATACAATGCATGGGTCGATATGCCCCTGTACATACATATATATATATATTCACGCAATACATTTATAGCCTTTTATTGATTGCTACTCGTTCTTGCAGTTGTAAACAGTACAGCAAGGTAGCACGTTTAGTAGGTCGATATTAATTTCTTTAGTGTCAATTTATGTATGAGTGTATGTGTACATGTTGGTCATTCACTGTCTCTCAGGATGTGGCATGCTGTTACGTATTGTGCGCCAAGATGTGCCGTATTTCCTTCGCCAAGGATTATTCTTAGTTTTGATACATCGTCTAGTTCTTTAAAATCTGGGGTCGCCAGACTGTTCTTAACTATGTTCTTCCACTGTTATCCCACTAAACCTGTAAACATAATATTCATAGATAACATTTTAACACGATAAAGAAGAAAAATGAAGAAATTACGACCCCCAATACTAGTACAAAAAGCGCGGTCCTTAGTGCAACTAAGCCAGTTCATTGTTCATAGTTCAGTTGGTGTTTGTGGTGTTCAAGAGCCTGGAGGTTCCTGGGAAGCTGTTCTTCAACTGAAGGTCACTGTTTTCAGACTCTTGGACCTTCTTCCTGATGGTGGAAGTGAAGTGAGAGCGAGATGAGAGTGTAGATTCCCCCCCGATTCCCCCCCCACCCCACATCGAATGTTACTGTCATTGACTCTCTCTCCTCTCCCAAGCATGCATGTCACTGGCTCCTTCTCCTTTCCCAAGTATTAGTTTAGTTGCAGATCCGTTTCTGGGACCAGCATGCAGAGAGTTGCCTGGCTTGGACGCCATGACATGTTACTGTCATTGACTACCTCTCCTCTCCCAAGGGTTATTGTCACAGGCTCCCTCTTCTCTCTCAAGTGTTACTGTCATTGATCTCTCTACTCTCCCAAGTGTTACTGTTGCTGACTCCCCCCACCCCTCTGCTCTTCCAAATGTCATTATTGTAGTGTGTAGGAAGGAACTGCAGATGCTGGTTTGCACTGGATAAGACACAAAAAGCTGGAGTAACTCATTGGGTCAGGCAGCTTCTCTGGAGAAAGGAAATAGGTGACATTTTGGGTTCAGACCTTTCTTTAGACTGTGAGGTTTAGAGGGATATGGGTCAAACAAAGGCAAGTGGGACTAGTGTAGATGGGACATGTTGCCAAGTTGGCAAGTGGCCAAGTTGGGCCGAAGGGCCTGTTTCCACGTTGTATGGCTTTATGACTCCAGACGAGAATGTCACCTTGTTTTTCTTGGGCACCAGTATTATGGATGGGTGCATTGAAAGGTAGGAGCCCAGTCTCCTCTCCCAAATGTGACTGTTGTATCCTCAGTCTCCTCTCCCAGATGCCACTGTCATGGCCTCAGTTACTGTCACTGTCATTGACTCTCTCTTCTCTCTCAAGTGTTACTGCATTGACTTCCTCCTCTCTGCTACTGTCATGGCCTTAGTCCCCTCTCCCAGGTAACACTGCCATTGCCTCAGTTTGTCTTCAGTCTCCTCTCCCAGGTGCCACTGTCATGGCCTCAGCCCTCTCCCAGGTGCCACTGTCATGGCCTCAGTCTCCTCTCCCAGGTGGCATTGTCATGGCCTCAGTCCTCTCCGCCAGGTGCCACTGTCATGGTGCCAGTCCTCTCCCAGGTGCTCCAGAGTTGGAGACTACAACTCCCAGCAACCGCCGCGCCCCCATGCGCCGCCTCCCCGCGTGCAGTGGAGCCTGTGGGCAGGCCCCGGATGCGGTTGCCGGGGCGACGGTGACGTGCGGCGCGGGAAGCCCCGTAGCGCTGTGGGGGGTTTGTTGCGCAGTCGGGCGGCGGTTGGAGGAGGAGCAGGAGCGCACGCGCAGAGCGGAGCAAGAGCCGAGCCAGCAGCAGCGCCGCCGCCGCCGCCATTATACCGAACCGTCCCTGTCCCCCCTCCCCTGACCCATCCACCGAGTGACCTCCAGCGTCCGGAGGCAGGCCAGGACAGGAAACACGGGTGACCCACGCCAAGACCCGCTAGCCTCCGTCACCCCCACGCCGCCGCCAACCCTGGGTACTTCGCCGCCCGCCGCCGCCAACGCCATGAACAACCAAGGCGGCGACGAGATCGGGTGAGAGGCGAGCGGGCGGGCGAGGCGAGGCGAGGCGAAGGGACGGGTGATGGCGGGCGGGCGGGCGGAGAGTGAGCGGGACGACTGGACTGGACTAGGCCGCGCAGCCTGGCCTCGCGTTTGGTGACGGACGGTCGCTCTCCGCGTTCGCCCGGCGGCCGTTGGGGTTCGGCCCCCGGGGGGGGCGGGTAATTAGGGACCAGGGATGACGGTTGGCGCTGGGAGGGATGGGGAGCGAGAGGAAGAATGGTGATGGGTTAATGGCCGTAACATGAGGTCGAGGAGGGGGAGGATCGATGGCCGTGGTGGGGGGGGGGGGGGAAAGAGGGTCGGTGGCCGGGGAGTAATGGCGGCCACAGGAGGCCAGGGGGAGGATCGGTGGCCGTGAGGGGAGGAGGTGGGGGTTATTGGCGGCAACAAGTGGCTGTGGAGGGGACCGGGGGGGGGGGGGGGGGGGGTAATGGCGGCGACGAGAGGTAAAGATCACGAGTGCGAGGAGCTACAATCCCTCCGTAACGCAGGAGGGATTTCCTTTACCCTGCCTACCTCTTCCCCCCCAAAAAGAAAATCACCTCCCACCCAAATAACCAGCCTGTTACTCCCTCCCAAATAACCAGCCCACCCCAAAAATGAATTACCGATCACCCCAATAAAATATAACCGCTCCACAGACAAAATAATACCACCTTCAAAATATCGCGCGCCCCCCAACCCCCAACAAAGACTACCTCTCACGAGGAACTAGTCGTCTTCCCCCCCCCAAAAAAAAATTGGTCATCAACCCACCACCCCCTCAAATAACTGCCCCCTCAAAGTAACTGCCTGACCCCTAAAGAAACTCTCCTCTACCCCCTCAAAATAACAGCATCTTTCCCATCCCGCCAAATAACTGGTCCATCTCCTCCCCTCAAAATAACTCCCACCCCCTCAAAATAAATGGCCCGTGCCCCTCCTCATAACAAATGGCGCATCTCCTACTATCAAAATAACGTCATCATCGTCCCCCACCCCACTGCAAAATATCTGGCCTGATACCCCTTCACCATATCTGGTTACCCCCCTCAAAATAAATGGCTGGTTCCCCCTTCCAGAATGATCACACCCCCACACTGACCCCTACACCCCTCAGAATGATGCCCACCCTAGGAATAATCCCTGCAACCTTCTTTAGAATGCCGCCCGGGAACTACTGCAGCCCCCACAAAAGGAACCATTCCCCTGACATTACAAGCTAATCTTCCCTCAAACCCCCACATAGATAGGGGACCGTCCCCAGCTCTCCCCAGAAGAGAACTATTCCCTGGCACTCTACCAAGCTGTCTCCTAAAAGTAACCATCTCCCAAAAGAAACTGCTGCCCACCTAACCCCACCACCAAAAATAACCTATCCACTTAAGGAACTTCCTGCAACTCCACCCCTAATAAAAGAAGTGTTCCCATGACACCACCCCGCAGAAAGGAACCGTTCCACCGACCCCTTCCCAGAATGGAACTGGTACCCTGAGTCCGCCTTGTATGATGGTTTATGCAACTTTAGATTTTCATGCAAGGCAGTTTGAACTTTACACATTGTTTTTTTGTACTTTAATAGCAAAGATGGTATACAAACCACTGGACACATTAATAACATGGCGAACAGCATTTTCAGCCATGTTAGTGAGGTTTTTTAAAATTGGCTTTCTGGAGATCTTGTTTTCCTTCCATCCTGGGCTTTTGGATGACCACGTTTTTGCCATGTGGCTCATTTAACTGATCACTGGCCCTTTGGATGGGGATAGTTCTAGTATCCATTGTGGTTACTAAATAGATAGTATCATCCATACTATGGGGCTTCGTTCAGGAATCAAACGGCAGCTGTCTTAGGTGATGAAGGTGCTACTGTGTAATGGTAACCTCGCTTCTTGCTTGTTTTATTTGGATGTCTTTTATAAATGGGTGATTTGGCATGGACTTATTTCCACGTCTGTTTTCTGAAATGCATATGCGTGACCTGAAATTGCATACATTTGGCTTTAAAGTTAGTAGATTAAAGGTCTATTAATTTTCAGGTTATTATACAAAATAATTCTAAAACGTATCTTGTAGAGCAATTAATTGAGGCACAGATTAGAAACTTGAGGAGCTGTGCTAAAGATCACCATATTTATTTTTTGAAGAATAGGCTTTATTTACAATCAGAATTTGGATAGTACGTTATCTGGTGTATGCACTTTCCCGGTTTGATTACACATTCAGTCTACAGTTAATTCCCTATGTGTTCTGTTTTCGATGGCGAAAAAAATTGGGTAAAATAAATCTGACATCCACACTTCAATTCAGTTTATGTTTGATTAAACAAGCTATGGTTATTTTGTGTGTAAAGTCTGAAACTTAACTCATTGTATCTATAAGTTCATTGAATTGCATTACAGATTATCCTAGGGATACAAGGAACTCCAGGTGCCGATTTACAAAAAAAAAAGATGCAAAGTGTGGGTCTAACTCGGTGGGTCAGGCAGTACCTCTGGAGAACTTGGATAGGTGAAGTTTGGGCAGAACCATTCTTCAGACTGATTGTGTGGAGGGGTGGGGGGAGAAAGCTGAATAGAGGAGGGGCAGGACAAAGCCTGGCAGGCGAGGGGTTTTTAATAGGCAGATGGTGGAAAAGGGTAAGAGATGTAAAGACAAGGTGTGAGACAAAAGGATTGAAGTGTTGTAAATTGTGCCTCTTGAGGAAGGAAAATAGGGAGAGGGGAGAAATGGGTGCCACAGGGAAAAGGGGGGTGGTGGGGAGAATTATTGGGGGAAGAATGGAAGCGGAGGTAAATATAGTTATCTAAAATTGGAGAATTCAATGGCCATATTGGTGGGGTTGGGTGCTGTTTCTCCAGTTTACATGTGGTCTCACTGGCAATGGAGGAGGCCCAAGACTGAAATGGCAGTACAGGAATGGGCAGAGGAATTGAAATTGTTAGCAACTGAAAGATCCCTTAGATCTTGGCGGATTTTCTAAGATTATTTGAAGGTTAACTTTTATGTTTCTATATCTATTGCGGTGAATGGATGGTTTTAAAATGGGTCATTTGTTGCAGCTTGAGAGCAGATTTTTCAATGTCTTAAAATAGCAGTGTCCATTTTCATTCTAACAACTGGATTCTCTGTGCTCATTCAGTCATTTAAATTTGATTGTCTTTGTCGGGTGGTTGTATATTGGATAATTTAAGGACATAACAGATTAAAAAATGCTCATTGTTTCCCCAAGGAACACCTACAATTTTGATTGCATTTTATTTTGTACATGGTCCTTAGGGGGTGACATTTACTTAAGATAAATCTAATTGAAAATCTATTCCGTGGATTCATGTGGACAACACTATACTGCAGTTTGAGCATAGGACACATAGAATTTTGTGTTCAGTAGGCTGTTCAGGGTTACAATTCCAAAGGAAAATGAAAACTGGAGCAATAAATACATAAGATGTGAATGTCAATTGTTGATCTCATTGTAGACACACAATGCTGGAGTAATTCAGGCAGTATCTCATCTTGGCATCAACTGTAATGCCTTTGTCATTCCAATGCTGTTGCTTTTCTGTTCCAGATGCCATTAGTTATAACTTCAGTTGGCATTCAGTGGAATATCTTTCCTGGAAAATGCTAATGTTGCATTTTTGTCTTTAATTTAGGAAGCTGTTTGTGGGTGGTCTTGACTGGAACACTACACAGGGTAAGTTTTGTGTGCTTTTACCTGTCATGTTATTGATTAATGCACATTGATTTGAAACTGATTTTTGTCGAAGAGGGAAGCCTCCTTCCAGAGTCATGATACATATGGCTATTTCTGCCTTCCAAAAGAGAGATCAAATATCCCAGAATTTGATGTCCTGTTAGAATGTTTTTGTGTCAGTGCAATAGTTAGAAAGGGACATTTTGCATAATTTGTGATCATTTGTTATTTGATTAGAGTGGAAGTGCACAGTTAAAAGTTAAACCGTACCCGGTGGAGAAGAAAATGGTCGTGAGGCAATGTCTTATTGATTAGTTTGGAGTTTCGTGGTGTTATTTCTTTTAGTGAAGGTTCCACATTAAATGTAAGTGAAAATATTGCTGTTTGTCACTAATGAATACTGCAGTTGAGGTTTTTTCAATTTACTGGTCTTTTTTCCAACCCCCCATCTCCCTTCTCTCCCCCCCCCCCCCCCCCCCCCCGTGGATCTTGGATCTTATTTTCCTCAATTTCGACCGACAATTGACAAAAGTGGCCATTTCCCCCCCAACATTGACAAAATTGACTTTGGCTTGTTTATTCTGAATGTTCATATGCTCCTGTGGTTGAAGTTCACAAATTTTGGAGATGTTAAATCAACAACTTGAACACAACTAATCATATTTATCAATCTATGTGCCAGTTTGCATAGGCAAGACTTCCTTGCCTATTATGTTTAAAATACTGAAGAAATATATTTCTAACTTTTATTTTAAACAGAGACTCTCCGTGATTATTTTTCCCAGTATGGAGAGGTAGTCGATTGTGTAATAATGAAGGATAAAATGACAAATCAATCTCGAGGTTTTGGGTTCGTAAAGTTCAAGGATCCAAACTGCGTGGGTACAGTACTTGCCAGTAGACCTCATAATCTTGATGGAAGAACAGTAAGTTGATTTAAAAACAATTTTGTTTTGGTTGATTGCAATTTCCACTATTAAGCATTGAAATAATTGTGATAATTAGAATGTTTCCCAATACTCGATTGCCCATCTGATTCATCCTATTTTTCCACTCATGTTTACCTTTTATTTTGTCGTTTCTTGAAACAAAATTTTGTATTGGGGAAGTAAGGGATATGGGAATATTGCAGGAAAGTGGAACTGAGGTTTAAAAAAAAATCAGCTATGAACTTAGCTAATGCAAGAGCATGTGTGGGGTCCTTGCGTGCGTTTTTCTTAATTAATATAGTCCCTTAAAGATGTTTTGATTTAGGACCAGCCATGTTTTTGTGGTTTGAGACGACTATGAGCATTGATCTATTGAGACTGCAAATTAGGTTACATGAGCTCATTTCAACAATAATTTTAATTAAAAAATTATTAAATAGTGTTTTTGGTAATATTTGAAAGAGGTTTACCAGATAGTTCCTCCAATTCAACAATTAAAAGCACTGGGCCATTGTTCCTTAGTTTTGAGTATTTGTAAAGTAGAGCTTTTAAGTTTGGCTCCTTGTATAATGATGGAAATAGCCTTATATACGAACACGAAGTGTATGTTTACACGTGGGAAAATATTTTACCTAATGTCGAGAATTTTCTTTATAATAATTTCACAAAACTGCTCAGTCAGCCCACACTCTTACCCAATTCCTATTGTTTACTTGAAATGATCGATGTTTCTATCTATTTTGGCTCTGACGCTTACTTAAAATGTTTGCTTTTTACAGATTGATCCAAAGCCATGTACACCTCGTTCCATGCAGCAAGAGAAGCCAAAACCAAAAGAGGGTGGTGGATGGGGAGTAAGTACTGGACAGGGAATATTTTCTATGTCGAGCTTGTTGTGTAGTAAACTTCCTGCTTGTACTGTCATAAAAATTGTTCTGACTGATATTATTTTTTAGAGTTCACAGATGTTAAGTTTCTGGTCTGGGAGCATTGTTGCTGTTACAGAAGAAATTCATTCTGTGGCGATCCTAATCACTTATTAGAATGCTGGAATGAAAGGAAAAGGCATTGAATTATTAAAATCGAAAGCGTGTTTTAAACCATTTTTACCGTTGCAACATATTGGAGTAGTTCTTATCGCTCATGCCACAAAGTGGCGACAAGTTGTAGCACAATGTAATATAGTTCGGAGGTGATGGAAAAGGATCTAATTAGTCTTTTTACCATATTAACACATTTTAAGTTTTTGCCTCATTGACAGAAATATTCATCTCCAATTATACAAATTGATGATTAAATATCAGCAAGATAAAAGGTGGCCTTGATCATGCATTCATATTTTTAGTTCACAATTGAGACCACTCGCTGGGTGTTTCCATTTATATTTGCTGCTTTTGGATTATGGTTGTATTGTGATCTAGTATTTAAAAAATAATATTTTTTTGCAGAAAGGTTCACAAAACCAGAGCAGCAATAAATCAAAGAAGGTATTTGTTGGTGGAATTCCTCACAATTGCAGTGAGACAGAGCTCAGGGATTACTTCAAAAGATTTGGAGTGGTGAGTAGTTTGTCATGTTAGCACTTATTCCTATTGCACCATACTAAAATTATTTCTTTATGGTCACTGACCCAGCCTTTCTCTTTCAATACATGTGCTGCAGAGATGTGTATACATATTGTGGTGTAAGGCTACTGCCGTTTCAATATTTGCAAATTATTTTTTTTGGCAAATGGAATCTAATGACTTACTCAACTTTATAAATACAGCAACTAGATGTGCTTGATTCTCTTCTTTTCAGCTAAAATGCAGTTGGGGTTGGCAATAGGCAAGGTCATTTGTGGTGCTTAGTGTTTTAACTGATAATTATCTCTATTTACATATTGTGAATGATGCTTTATTAGATAGATTTGAATGTTTATTATTATGGGAAGCTTTCTACAGAAGCAGAAGATGTGAATTTGCCCCGAGAACTCGTACTATTGTGAAACATTCTTCCAAATTTATTCTTCTGTTATATTTTGCCAAATATCTTGATTTTTAGTATTTGGATTTTCAGGACAATATTTGCCTATGTTATAGTCTGATAATGAATACTTTATTTCTCCATTAGACCCACCTAACAGTCACAATATCCCTTCTGCTTTTTGAAATAATTTTGTGTATCTAGTGAGCTTAATTGTGGTGAAGCAGATATTTTTAAGTGGCATTTAAGAAGCTTTCAGATATGCAGGGAATTGAGAGAGACATGCACGCAAATAAGATAACTTTATCTTGCTATCATGTGTGGCACGGGTGTTGTGTTCCTGTGCTATACTGTTCGATGATCCGGATACATGGTGTATCCATCTATATACTAAAACTCTCATTTATTATCTTGTTTGTGACTGAACTTCAGCCAAAACGGTACACGATAGCATGACAATTTTAGGCCCACCTTACTCACCATTGTCACTTTAGTGATAATGCAAGTAGTTTTATTGAAATCGGTCTTATATTTTTTAAGTTATTCACATTTTAAAGTTTAAAGGGAGGGAGGGAGGTGGGAAGGGAGGGAGGTTGAGGAGAGAGGGGAGGACAAGGTGCTGCACCAATGCAGGAGAGGTCTAGTGTTCAACTAAAAAGAGCTCGTCCTCATAATTTTCTGGAAACTTTGTGTGTGATAACCATGAGCTATTGAAATAAAGTATCTCAGTGATATAAAACAAAAATAAACTGCTAGTGGAACTCATTGAGTCAGTCTGAAGAAGGGTCTCGACCCGAAACGTCACCCATTCCTTCTCTCCCGAGATGCTGCCTGACCTGCTGAGTTACTCCAGCATTTTGTGAATAAATCGATTTGTACCAGCATCTGCAGTTATTTTCTTATACTCATTGAGTCAGGCAGCATCAATGGAGGAGGTTGATGTTTTGGGTCAACACCTTGCATTGGGACTCGGGAGATGGCCAGTATGAAGAGATGTTGGGGAAGAACCCTCCTTGCTCCTTTTGATATTCTGATCTTTCTTTTCTTTTAGGTCTCCGAAGTAGTAATGATCTATGATGCCGAGAAGCAGAGGCCCCGAGGTAAAGGCTGATCCACTTTGCTGCTGACCTAATCCCTTTTTTTAATATTCAGATGACAAACTGACTCTTATGAACCATACAGTACTTTTCACTTTGGGTTCTCAAAAAATGTATGTGGCTCCAAATATTTTCCAATTTTTTTATTAATGAAAAGCCTTTGAGACCTACAGTTAATTCTAAACTACTAGGCAGGCCTTCAATGTAGTTTATGGTAACAAGGTAGGTTGCACACTGTAAGTAGCTTTACTGGGAAAATCATGCAGTTTATACAACACTCTGATGTAGGAACTTCAATTTTTGTTGATTAATGAATGCGGTTCCCTGGTGCGCCATTGCTCTATTAGTGTTTATTGCTATGCAATAATCAAATTAACAATGATCTACATGTTGATTTTAATGTGCCTCTGAAAGACAGCTGAACATTGTTGGACTTTCTATCAGAAGCATTGTACATTAGTAGAACGTGCTCTTACTAATAGCAAAGTTTAAATTAATTTGCCCCTATAGCATAAACTAATCTATTTTGGACAAGTGGTCAGCACAAATTTAAAAACTCTAAACTATTAGTTTGAATTACATACACCAAATTTAAAAGAGAGTCATGTTAAAAGGCTTCACTGATACAACTACAAATGAGTTGTCCCTGGTGTTTATTTCTTGGTGTTGCTCTCTGATGGCACTTGAGTCAAAACATCATGTCTTTGTGCCCCCTCTCAAACTTCTGGCAATACTTAAGTGCAGTACCAAATAAGCGTTTGGGGAATCTTACAAACAACCTGCCTGTCCCCATAAAGGATGTTATAAAAAAAAAAGCCAAGGGAGTTTACCCCACTCTCCTGAACAATACTTGTCCTTTAATCCACTAGAATGAATTAATTTGGAAGTTAATTGTGATTATTGTTCACAAATTGGCAACCATGCTTGCCTATATTATGGACATAAAAATAACTTTATTTGCTGTTTAGTGAAAGGTGCTATACAAATGCAAGTCCTTTCTTACAAGATATATACCATTTTACTCTAAGACACTTGATCTTTCGAGTTTATTATTTGCATTCAGGACCAATCTAATGGAGAGCTGTTTGATGTTCATAGAAGTAATCACTGCATGATGTCGCAGATTATGAATGAAGCATGTTTGATCAGAGCAATTTCATTATTGCGCAACGGGTGGGTAATGAACTGGATTTGTGTATTTTTAGAATAACTTGATCATTAAACCCAGTTTATCATTTGATACAATGCAATTTCATTGTGCTTGTGCTGCTAGTTTGCAGCCATGTTATTAAATGGAATCCTTTGAAAAGGCAGTTCATTCGTGAGATAAATAAACAAATGTGTGATTTTTGTCCTAATCTGCAATTTGCACACCTGCCTCTCTTGTAATGTCTGTAATCCAGATACTTCAGTTTGGCTAGTGTTAAAGCAAAAAGCTGCAGTGTTGACAAAGCAAGTCATTTCACATATTTTTGATCTGCTGAGCAAGAAGATCTATGGTCTTAAAGGCAGTGGTGGTCCTCCCATCTTATCATTTAAATGCTATGATCACTATTGTAGTAAAAGTAGCATTTAGTTGTAAATTTCCCGATATGTACATTGAATAGAACTATTTTATCTATGATGATGCTAAAAGTGAGTGAAGGGAGAAAGTACACTTGACTGAAAATCTTAATGCTAACCATGAAGAGAACCGGAGTAAATGTTTGCATATTCTCTCTGTAACCGCAGTGGTTTTCTCCAGGTGATCCTGTTCCTTCCCCGTCTCAAAGGCGATTGATTGGTCACTGTGATTTAAAATAAATCCTTGCATGTATGCAGTGAAAGTGAGATAACGGGGAACTATTGTGACCAGGTGATCGATGGTCGGCATAGACTCTGGGCCAAAGGCCTTTTTTCCATGCTGTATCAATCAATCAAATATATGTTCAACCAATTCTTGCAAGCTAGTAAAGGGCCTTTTAATGTAGGCTGATTTATCTTAATTTCAGCAGTTAGATGTGTACCTCAGAGGATGGGATTAATAATGAGAGACTATTTTCTACATATAGCTCCTCCCTCAGTCGGGGCAGGGTTCTGTTCCGAGAATAGTTCATAACCCAAATAGTTCGCAAGTCGGTAATTAACACCAAAAGGCAAAATATGCCTGCTGAATGGGTGGACCTATACGAATAAATAGCCTGGCGAAGCGTTTTGCCATTCTTAATAATCTGATGTTAACAAATTTGGACTATCTGGGGCTTATATTGCAGATGAGGTTTTAATTGCTACTCATTGTTTAAAAAAAGGCATTGCCTGAATGATGCTGCTCTAGATGAGCTTCACAAAACGGACATCAATGTTTTAACTAGAATATCTTCCTGTGTATGTGGAAAAAATTCTAGATAGAGTCAAGAACAGTTTCTTGTAGCCCTGTAGCAGCTGGCAAATTCATCCTGCTGGTCTCATACGCTCGATCATATGTACAGGCTATTGGGCACCTGTTAACTGGGGCAAGGAAGTTACAAGGAACTGGGGTATAGGAAGTTAACGGGGGTTGGGTCTTTTTTGTATGCAATATTATACCATGTTGCAATTTAATACCATAGTCACTTAAATACTAAGTATTGATGGACATGACATGCAGCTGTGGTAAGTGTTTCGTATAAACAGGTGCAGTATCAGTTGTTTTGACTCTCAACCAATGTAATACTTCTAGATGAAGGTGGTTAAATAGGCCACAATTCTAAGAGGTTGGCACGGCCCAGAAATTAACCAAAGGTGGATTGATCAAATTAGTAAATTCTTTGAAATGTTATGTATGAGTGAAATTGCTTTCATGGTTAGCCATTGAATCGTTAATTGCCAATCGTCCATTTGACATTTATGAGAACCTTTCATGAAGAATCTGTATGTGAAAATGACCCCAAGGGAAACAAACGTTTTTGCTAACCTAACAGAGATTTAGAACATCGCATTCCATTTTCTTTGGAATCGTTTGCTGACTTAACAAATTTATGCAACTTTATACTGGTTTTTTGCTTTTGAATTTAAGCTATTTTTCCCCAAAATCTGATTTGAATCCTCCAAATTTAATTTTATCCAGAGTTCTATTCATTGACAGATCATGGGTTAAAGTTGTCAACTATCAATTATTGCTGTGAGATTTTTTTGCTGACATTTTTACCATGTTCTACAGATTGTGAATCATCGATATTCTTATTTTTATCTAATAGTTTGTCATCTGAATTCATTAATATATTCCGAATGTTTTCAGATTATTTATGCCTATTATAATGATAACTATGCAAGATAATTAGTCTTGACTTCTGCCATTATTATTCAGTTTAAGTATCATAACTTAGCGTTAGTGTTTTATTTAGTTAAATCTAAGCCCTGTAATGTTAAGAAACATGTATATGTTGTTTTAATGTAATTAACTTATCTCTTTAGATTTTCCTCTCTAGGTTTGTGATAAGTTGTATCACACAGGTACAGGCCAGTTCTACACACTCAGGAGGGATGGGATATGTCTGTCTGGAAACTGCAAGACGTTTGTCATTTGCTCTTGTTGCTGACAGCAGAATTTCCTGCTGTAAAATCATTTGGCCTGTATCTTTGTGTATCAAATGTTTTTAAATAAACTTCTCTGGGCTGACCAACAATGTTGGATAAGCTTTGAGGGTATTTCGTATAGTTTATATATACATATTTATATTTTAGTTTGGTTTATAAAGCTATAGCACTATGTTGCTGCTGTCAGCACTAGCTGCAAAGCAATATGCCTACCAAGAGGAAAAACACAGGGTTTCAGATAAGATTGGCTGGCCTGAATTGTATTGGTATTTCACCAGTGGTTTTCTAGAGGTTAATTAAAATTTGAACGCGATTTTTTTTTTGTTGTAGTTTAACTGTTTAAGTTCTTAACAGATGTTCAAATATTTATCACCGATTTTCCCGTCCCATTTTATTTCACTGTTGTAGCAATGCCCAACCATGCCTTTATAGTATCATGATAGTTAAATATTTGTAGTTATAGGTTGATTACCTTGGACAATAAATTCAACACTGCATCTTAGCGATTTGCTCAAAACAAGGTGCTTCCCTCGGACTCCTTGCTTCCCTGTGCTGCCATTTTGCATGCAGCCGCATTTGTGTAGCTGCAGAATAGTCTATATAATTATAATTTGAAGAATGCCAAATAAAATTATGAGTTTGGGTTTTGGTGGGCATTAGGTATTTAGGTAATTATGTAGTTAATATAGATTCTGCATGCTTTTTTGTCAAGATCCAATTATTTGTCGTCTTTCCGAGATGTGCTGTTCACATACTATATTCTGCTATTTAGTAGCTTTATAACACATTTATGTTATGTTAGAAGTTCCAAACTATATGTTGGCTGACTTATGACATTACATTGATTACAGAGATTCTTGATTAGTACAGGTGTCAGGGGTTATGGGGAGAAGGCAGGAGAATGGGGTTAGGAGGGTGAGATAGATCAGCAATGATTGAATGGCGGAGTAGACTTGATGGGCCGAATGGGAATAAGGAATAAGAATTCTTATTCTTAATAAGGAATAAGAATTCCTTATGTCAGTGTCCATTAGAGTTGTTCTAAAGTGTCAGATTCCCAAATTAGTTGACTTGCATCATAGAAAGTTCTATCAATTTGCTGCTTTGAGGGCCAACAAAAAACACTTTGATTTTATGGCTCATTTTTTATTCTTTATCCCTATTTTGAGGCTGCACTGAAACTATTCTTTAATACATGTGTAGAAAGCACAAGGAAGCGACAGGGAGAGAAGCCCTTTTAAATCTTTACTGTGACAAATGTTTGCATTTCCCATTTCCACGCTTGAATTATTCTGAAATAAAGTTTATTTAGTTTATATACTCTTAATTATGTTTAAAGGATAGTCTGAGTATAAATTCCTCCTTTAGCAATATGCTGTAAAATGACTTGCAGCATTAATTAAACCCCCCTCCCCACACTTCCCAGTGTTCAATATTATTAATGTCACCCTCTACATTACATTTTTATTTAAATATTCTGCTTTGCAATGAGGACAATACACATGCCATGTCAGTTTCCTTCAGACTTGCTCAGTCTGCATATTTTCTTAAAAATAAATAAATAGCCCTGCACTCATGTGTTAATGGAACCAGCCAAAGATCATAACTTGGTATTAGGCAATTCTTCCCTACAACTTCCTAGATTTGAAACTAAATTTTGCTGAAAATTGCTGCTAAATGCTTAAACATTTGTGATCCAAAAGTAGCTGTCATTGGGGTTAACGTTTGCATTTCATTGAATCCTGGCTGGCTGTAACATGCTGTCAGTGATTCAGCAGAGGGGCTTCCAATTATCTGAAACCCTGGGATATCCTTTAAATTACCCCGCCCTAATACTGTGCATCATCCTGTTTTGTGTCACTACACCCTGCTACCTTGATTCACTCTTCGTCGTTGGATAGGTTTTGGATTTATTACTTTCGAGGACGAGCAATCAGTGGACCAGGCTGTCAACATGCATTATCACGACATCATGGGCAAAAAAGTGTGTAGTTGTAGTTTTATTTTACCCTTAGAATGAACCGAGGCTTAGGTGACTGGAGATTTCACTGGGGTTATTGTGTGTGGTCTCTACATTGAAGAGAAACAAGTTAAAGGGCAATTTAATGATTAGTGGGACCTAGATTTTAGTACTATTTACTGCAGAAGAAGCAGTGAATAAGGTGTATTTCATGCTTTTACCTGTTAAATTAATATATATACATCGGTTTTCAAAACAATAGTTGGTTAAATCGATTATGGCCATTTTTAAGAATGATGAGCCTGCATGCACTTAAGCAGAATTTATCAGCTGCTTGCACGTTAGTTATAATTACCTTTATTGTAGTTAGCTATTCATAAGACCGGTGAAATCTGTATTAATCATTTAAGTCTCCGTTTAATAAACCACTCCTTCAGAAATGTTTTTAACGCCATAATTTGTATCTAAGTTTTAAGTTGCAAGAAAACCATCAATGTTTCAGAGTGATCTACATGCTGAAGGACTGGTGGTCAATTTTATTTTGTTTTGTCTGAGGTCACTTGCTGTATACTTAGTCAATAATAACTTGCTTTAATGTAAAAAGAAAACAGTTAAGTGGCCTCATTTGCTTGATCTTCATACTGTGTTGTAATGCAACATAAATGTGCTTAATTTAATGTATAAGAAAGAAGCAAACTAAGCTGTTGAATCTGGACTGGTGGGGTGGTGTTTACATTCAAGTAGGACATTAGGTGCCAATTCAGTTCTTGATTTACATGGCCTGTGTAATGTAGGACATGGAAAACTAATTGAATAAATATTGAATTAAATGCTGCTTGTAAATTTATATTAAAAGACAGTGAACCATGTATATATCAGTTCTTTGGGCAAAGGAAGATTATTTCAAAATTTGATTCAATATTGAGAATTAAAATTTTCTAGTGCAGATTGTAATGACAAACATGTGTTGCAGCTTCATTTAGCTGTTAAAGTTTCGTGAAAGTGTGGGTGTGCATTGAGATTCAGTTTCACTGTCATTTAACAGAATTATAATGACCCAGTTTGAAGATTTCTACTTTGTAATCCTTGGATATTTCCAGGCATGTTTAAATTTAGCTAGCTTGTCTTTAAATCCCAACTTGATAAATCATACTGCAATATTTATCGGGGCCTGAATGGGTCTAGGTTTTGTGGAGAGGTGCGTCAATGTCGCAGCTTGAATTTTAAGCGCAACATTCACGTAAAGAACAAAATTACACTCTTAAATTATTCATTAGGAATTTCTGAAAAATCTGCAAATTCTTACTACAATTTGAATGATAAATAATGATTTTGATGTACGATTTCAAAGTGAGGTTCAACCTAAGCCATAATAAAAGCAAGTTGGTTATTAACAACTTGCAGAGCACAATGGCTGTGCTAAATTAAGTTCCAGTTGGTTTCAAACGTTTCCTAAATATGCTACTAGTTTGTAATCTTGGGACCCATAAAAGGTTGGTATGGAAAATAGACAGTGCCTTTTTGATATCAAAGTAATTGGTTTTAACTTTGAGCTTGAAGCACTCCAGCACAATAGAGAAAGCTTTGCTTTTGCAACTGACCTGAATATTGACCAAAATGGGAAGGTCGTCCATGCTCTAGCTTTGAGCTCAATTCCCAGTTTAAAGCACAACAAATTGCTGTCCCTTTTGTTTTGTTGATATAAACAGTGATTTGTACATTGAAATATGACCAAAAATTAGCATTGTAGGACTGTGTATTTTTAGTTTAAATGTGTAGGTTTTGATTGGAGAGTTACTTACCTTTGCCAACCAACTAACGGAGAAGTTAAATTATAGTTAAAGCTCTTGACCAGAGCACTGTAGAGGATTTATGGTTGCATCTGTGTCATGCATGTACACTAAACTTTGAAACGATGTTTCGCACTTCTATTCTAAGAATATTCAATAGGATAGGTTTTCAATATCATTAAAAATATCGTAAATCACTGATTTTGTATTGTAATCACTGATTTATTTTAGACTAGAAATATGAAACAAAATGGGCTACCATGTTTACAAATCTGAATATTTTCAAAACTTCAGTCTGAAGTAGGGTCCCAACCCGTAACTTAGTTCCTCCAGCACTTTTTGTTTGCATTCAGAAATCCCAATGGTTTGGCATCTGGCTCACTGCATGATGTTTCACACCCTCTTGCATCTGTGCTCCTCTGACACAAGTTCACTAGTGAATTAATTACAATACTGTGCAACATCTTTAAAAAGTAATTAGGTTTATTGGGAAATAAATATCTAATAGTCCAGAAAATATGCGTATCCAGCACCACTAAAGGCGCTAAAATTGTATAGGGCTTTTATTGTATCGGGTAGCTTAGTGCTATATATCTTTAATAAACATGCCGGGTGAATGAACTGATTAAACTTTTTGGAAGTTAAATCCTACCGAGACATCTTTTTTATGTAAAAGAATATTCTGATATCAACTTCAAGCAAAGCTGACTGGAACATTTTAAATTTGGAAACAATATATTTTTAAAACATAAGATGAGAGTTCAACAACAGCATCAGTCATTTAAACATTTTGTATATTTTGTGAAGTTCAGATTATTAATTAACATCAAACTTTCAAATAGATGTCTGGAATTAGTTTTTAGGACCTAGAAGTATTGTCTGAGATCATATTGGTATATCATTAATCTATCTGACATCAGCTAAATGACAACTGAACTTATTGATTTTGTTGTCAATTTTTAAGTAAAGCCACTTAAATTCTGATATAAACTTAAGCAGCCAAAAGGATGGTCAATAATTTGATTGTATAGTATTGCTTTGAGAATTATGACAATGATAATCAAAGAGCTTGAAAACTAACAAAATATTAAATATTTGTACTTTGACATTTGCATATGAAGTTGGTTTGTATATTCTGAAAAGGGATACCTTGAACTTGAGTAACAGCGAGTGCTTTTAGTTTATTGATGATGGTGTGTAATTTATTTAAACACAGTATGAAGATTTGCTTCTAATTTACTCAAACTGTCCATTTTTATCTGCATGTATTTCCTTTTTCTGTTAAAGATGTAATTTAAGACTCGATTAGCTCATCCATTCCCTTCTGACATTATGTTTCAAGTAATTAATTGAGATTCTTTATGCATAGCCTGGGGAAGGTAAGTAATTATCTTCCATTAGATGTTTAAATTTAAAAAAAATTAAGTAAGGCCACATCAATCTAAAACTATGTTTCTCAGGTAATTTGGATCTATAAAAATGGTGATGGTTATTTTCTATTAGACCAGACTTGATTATTAATTCAAAGAAGCTAATTGCAAAATTTAGACCCTTTTAATTTGAAATAAACTTAACATCCAGTAATGAAAACTCGTGTAAAATAGTAATATGTACTTGAGAAACATAATGCCTATCTATCTTTCTATCTATATATATATATTTATATTGGCCTATTTAAGCTATTTAAACGTAGTTGTAAGTTTTTAAAAGTAGTTGTAAGTTATAAGATGCAAGTGTAAATGTTAAGTTTAATAGACATGGGTGTGTCAAGGGTGAGGGTTGTGGAAGAGTGATTGGAGTAGCTTTTTTATCCATCCCTCTGTTATCCTAATTAGGTTGAGGTGAAACGCGCAGAGCCTCGTGACAGTAAAACTCCAGGGCCTGGCCAGTCAGGAGCACCACAATGGACCAGAAGCTTGCCAAATGCCGCTAATGGTTGGGGAGGTCAGCCCTCACAAGGCTGGCAGCAGCAGAGTTATGGTAGCCCACAAGGTAAATGGGTTAAATGTTCAAATTAAACAAAGCTGTGGATAGTTGAAATAATTTCTATATCAACATGCTACAATACTGTTGAGCTCTGGCTTCATTCTTAATTACTCCATGTTAATTACTGTGGATTAAATTTAAACTTCAAATTTTGGGAGATTTTTAAAAAAAACGTGTATAATTAAAATGCTGCTTAGTTTTGTGTATAGCAAGATGCAATATATACATATGATTTAACCTCCACAGATGTGTGTTAAAATTGTGTGGTAAAATTCCCAGCTCATCAGGGAACACTTACTATTTGAATGGCTTAGATAGTTAACCAACTTCAAATTTGACCCCATTTTCTTTCTTTGGAGACTGCTTTTATTTCTGAAGTTTTCTGTGATAGTCCTTGTTTTCTTCATGACCTATTAGTGCATCAAATTGACTGAACTTGTATTCAACGTGGCCCAGCATGTGTGCTTTTGCCTGGATTAGAAGTATTAAAATTTGAAAATGCAACTAATAGGTCAGATCGCATCTGTATAGAAAGACAAAATTATATTTAGCATGGTCTATACTGTAGTTGAAACTGCAGCATTGTGAGGCTGCTTTGATTCAAACTTAATTCATTGGTTGTTAGGATATGAAGAGTGAGAAATATTTTGTTCTTGACTGAAGCATTGGCGTCTATACAACTTAGCTTCATATAAAGAGATCAACACATCCCCTCTGCTGTCCAAATTGGTGCTGATCTGTAAAAAATAAATGAATGCCATTAACATGTCCATAGTGTAGATGGTTTATAAACTTTTTTACAGAAGAGGAAACATTTGAGTTGAGTTTATTGCATATGCACTAGTATGAGGTACAAGTACAAAATGTCGCTTGCAGCAGCATCACGGACACAAGTCTCAACACAAAAACATAAATTATACGTAAATCATATGTAAAGGTTCACAAATACGGCAAGGCACCTAGAAAAACGAGTAATAGCGCAGGAGGTGATCTGTATTGTTGCAATGCCGAGATAGAATTAGGGGTGTGCAAGTTGGTTCAAGAACCTGGTGGTTGTAGAAAAGTAGCTGTTCCTGAATATGGAAATGTGCGACTGCAGACTAACGTAGCTCATGGCTGACAGTAGCAGCGGGGAGGGGGCAAGGACTGGATGAAGGGGATCCTTGAAAGATGCTGCTACCTTGATTCAATGCCTCGGCGATGCTTTGGATGCTAGGCAGGGCTGTACCTGTGATGAAATGGGCTGAGTCCGCTGATTTCTGCAACCTCTTGTGTGTCCCTGTGCATTTGAATTGCTGTACCAGGCCATGGTGCAACCATATGTTCCACAATGCATCAGTGGAGGTTTGTTACAGGTATTCAGTGACGTACTGGATCTCAGAAAGTAGAGGTGCTGGTGCGTCACCTTCGTGGATACATCTCTGCTGGGCCCATGACAAGTCCTGTTAATGCCCATCTCTGCTGGGCCCATGACAAGTCCTGTTAATGCCCATCTCTGCTGGGCCCATGACAAGTCTATTAATGCCCATCTCTGCTGGGCCCATGACAAGTCCTGTTAATGCCCATCTCTGCTGGGCCCATGACAAGTCCTGTTAATGCCCATCTCTGCTGGGCCCATGACAAGTCTATTAATGCCCATCTCTGCTGGGCCCATGACAAGTCCTGTTAATGCCCATCTCTGCTGGGCCCATGACAAGTCCTGTTAATGCCCATCTCTGCTGGGCCCATGACAAGTCCTGTTAATGCCTATCTCTTGTAATATTTTCTCCTACTGTATTTTCTATTGAAAAGGGTCACACTGTGGTTCTTCCTGTATTAGATGCTAAAGTACAGAATTCTGATATGGCATGCAGCTAGACAAACGAAAGGAAGTGTTTTGCCTTTTTGTGTTGCACGTTTAATTCTTTTATGAGCGAGTGTGGTGTCAAAAAAGGCATATAATAACGATCTGTTCCCGGCATCCTGTAGCTGTTGTGTTTCAGGATATTGTGATTCTGCTGAAACAATGCATTTTACAAAGTACCAAATGAGATGTACAGTGACACACTTTCTCCGCTTGTATTAACCGTTTACTCCTTCAGAGGAATACCTTGTTAGTGGATATGGGCTTGCTTTAATTGCTTTTGTTTTTCAGGTATGTGGATGGCACCTGGTCAGCCAATGGGTAGGGATTTTTTTACCTTTAAAGTAAATATCAACAATACTTTCCACACAATATTTTACAGACTGGAAGGAAGCAACATAATTAACTCTTTGGTTGTTTTGGGGTTTTGCAGGTGGGTACGGGCCACCACCACCACCTGGAGGACGAGGTGCCCCTCTGCAACCCCCCCATTTTAATCCGTATGTAGTGCCACAGCCACCTCCAGGAGGATTTGCACCACCTCAGGGATTTGGACAGGGTTTTGGCGCACCTCCACAATATGGTATGTTTTTAAGCGGCCCTTTTTTTGACAAAACAATAGAACCACATGTCATTGAATTGCTTAAGTGTTTCATGTTGCAGAATATTATGTTAGAAAAATGAAGACTAAATGTACTGTTCCTCATTGTTAAATCGGGTATCATTTAAGCCTGGTCAAAAATAATTTGCTAGTAATCTGGGAAATGTTTTCCACAGTTTTGACGAGGTTCATATAGTAAAGCATATGATTTTTCCATATATGCTGGCTTACAGCAGTTATGTAGTCGTGTGTATCGATTCAGTATGTTTTCAATACGAATGATACTGGTTATTGGAATGATACTGGTTATGGTTTAATGAAGGGGTGGAGAAGTAGTGTAATCTAATTGCCTGCTCAAAATAACTTGAGGACATTACCATTTTTTTCATCTGCTGTAGAGATTATTATGACTTGAGGTGGGTATTATTTTAAATATTTCGTATTTGGATGAAAGTTAATGTTTTTTATCATGGCTTTTTGTGTTCAACAGTGCAGCCTGTAGAAGCCTTGCTTTTATGTTTTCAGATTGTACAATTCTTTCGTTTTTAATCTCTGAAAAATTAAATATCTTCTATCAAAATGTCTTGCAGGGATTCTGCATTTGCTGCTCTTGCTGACTTTAAGTGGGGCTATTGAAGGCCAAGCTGGTCTGCACTGGTTCTTGCAGCATTCTGTGCTGGTAGTCCCTGTTTACTGTTAACTGCTGCTGCGCTATTTTATTGTTGAACCATATGAATCTTGTAGCCGATTTTATATTGATCGAAGAAAGAACATCCATCTTGATTCCATGTGGCTCTAAATATGCCCTTTTGTTTTAAGCAGACAGAGCAGAATGGAGAGCGCAGTGGTGAATTTGTTTATGACTGACTACATTCCGGTTAGTCAATTTACAGTCAAGTAAAACAACTAGGTCCAGTGTAGCACAGAGGGGGCCATATATTATACAAATACACCTCAGTATGGCAGGTTCTCCCAAAAGTCTAGGGCACACCTGGATGTTTTAATTCTTTTTTCATGATCGTTAAATCTATTGTCCTTTGGTGACAAATATTTAAACGATTTTATACCCCGACTATCCCTACATTTAAAGAAAATCAATCACCTGTCTGACCTGAGCTCGTTCTTGTTGCTATTCAGGCTATGGAGGATTTGCCGCACCTCCAACTGACCAGTTTGGCCCACCTGGGATACCAGCACCCCCTGCCACACCAGGAGCAGGACAGATGGGCTATCCACCAGCAACACAAACACCTCAGGATATGAGCAAGCCACCTGCTGGACAGCCCGAATTCCCTGGGTACAACCAGTATGGTAGGTAACAAGTAGTGTAGGATTAGAAAAGAACACGACTCCCATCAGTGAATATGATTCCTCAGTCAAGGGCCCTTGTAACTGCTTGTATTCCAAGCAGGATTACGCGAACACCAGAAGACTGAGGTAAACGATGGTGGGTTGAATTAGATCATCCTTTTCTAGCATTTTATATTTGTTCATGGATGTAAAATCTATTGTTAGGGCCAGAGCAGCAGAAATAGTCTTCAATGTGCAAGTAACTAGCAAATACAAGCCCACTCAGTAAGTAGTCATTCACTTTTCAATGTGCAAGTAACTAGCAAATACAAGCCTACTCAGTAAGTAGTCATTCACTTTTTTACATCCAAGTAGTATTGTGGTTTTTCATGTGACGTGTCTCCTGATTTCTACTTCTCTCTTTTCCCTCATCCCTATCACTTTCATCCGCTATAACTTGGAATGTTAGTGATTCCTAACCCAGCTGTTGATCTCTACTGTTCTCAATCTGGATATTAATCTGGGTCCATCTGCTTCCTTTTGTTAGCTGGCTAATTGCATCTTCCTGCTTTCATTTTCAGATACAGTCTGATTTAAGTGGGGAGACGTCTTTGGCCAGAATATATCATAAGGTAGAAAGTTAGTTGAAAAGATTTCCACGAGTTGGATCAATTGGAACCAGGCCTTTTTCAAAAGAAAATTGAAGCTTCAGAGTTTTTAATCAATGAAAGACTCGTACTCAATTTGTAATGACAATTGGCTGCATCATTGCATTCATTAATTCCTAGTGGTGATATTCCTTAACTAAATCTGGTTAAATTCCTTAAAAAATGAATTTATTATGATCTGGCAAAGCATTTATATATTTATTTGCTTATTTGGAAGTAGCTGAACCAATGCATGTAATTCACTATAGTACTCTGCTCATTTAATCACTGTCTTGGGGTGCATGTTTTTAATCTCCTTAAACCCAAATACACTGCAACTCAGTACCTTTTCTACAGGCTGTACTACATTCACTAAAGGTACTTGACTATGAGGCTCAATCCCTATTGCTAATTTAGATGCAGTTTGTTTTAATGATATATACCGATAGTTTGTTGCCACAATTTACCTATTACAAATTGACCAAACATTTGCTTAAAAATGTGTTTCTATTTCACTGGCATTTCTTTGCATCCATATGCCACTGGTGACAGCTGATGCATCTATGCCATGGATTGAAGCAAATTCAGGCTTACTGGGGTAGTCATCCTGGTTTCCTCATCTCCCTAATAGGCATGGGTAACTATCCTCAGGATCCTTCAGGCTACGGACCCACGCGTCCTTCTCAGACTTACGGTCAGGCTGAGCAGGGATATAGTGCAGCAGGTAGGTGTTGCATAGACTTTGAACTGCCTTGCTTCAACAAAGATGAGTAGCTTAAGTAGGATGTAGTCCTTGCGCACTTTTTTTTTTAAAGTAGGAGAATAGTGCTAAAGCAGTTGAGCATTTGTTGTGCTGGTACAAGGATGATCTAATTGTGAAATATTAAGTTTGACTTTCTTTAAATTTCTCATGAGTTACTGTGGCATTTTTTGCATTTCTTGCCTCTGAGTCATAACTCTTGTGTTTCATTTATTTACTAGGTTATGGGCAAGACATGAGTGGTTTTGGCCAGGCCCCAAGTTTCTCGGATCCAAATCAGCCAGCTCCCTCATATGGAGGACCCTCCGCACCAGCACCCCCAGGGGCTCCACCATCCGCACCAGGTGGATTTGCCCGCGGCCAGAACCACAATGCTCAGGGGTTCCATCCTTACAGGCGCTAAAACCATGGCAGGGAAAAAATGAAGGAATATACCCTGGTGTAAATTTGGCCAGGAATTCCTTAATTTGTGACTCTTTTGTGACAATCACTTGATTAAATAACAAAAACAACAAAAAAAAATTTAAAGGGAGTTTGAAGGATACGCTGTGAGCTTTGGACTGCATTTTTTTTTTGTGAATTTATTCTCCTCTCTTCCCAACAGCACAGATGACCTCTGCGCTCTGAGTGATGCAGGGTTTTGGAGAACTATTCTGCTGTACCATATAACTCTTGTTTTTTCATTTATTTTGTTTTTTTTGAGCTTTTGTTTTCCCTAGTACACTTTTATGTTTAAATAAAAAGGAAACGTTTGAATTCAGAGTTGAAATTTTTAGGAGAAATTTTGTACTATTTACATCTGACTTATTTTTTAATTTAAGATGTAGATTTTCCCTTAAGAATGGCTGTAGAATAAAATGCAAATTAAAGACAGACGACCCCTGGTTTAAATAAAGAGAGCACATTTCGTTTAAGTGGTTTGGTGTCTGACTAATTTGTTGTGTTTAAAATAATAAATTTTTAGGTATTTATTCATTTTACATGCTGCCGCAAACACCCCAGCCTGCTGCTCAGTGTTCTTGCCATCGAGGAACTTACTTTTCCCTAGGATGTTGCTGAATTATTTAAGGCAGATGGTGGATGTATCTGCCTTAATGCTGCATTATGTCAGGCTGTCTGGTTTTGACCATTGTACCAAGATCGCTGTGCCTCAAACTGCTTAGTTGAAGCAGAAACTTTTGTTTTCCTGTGTTAACATCTCAGAATTATTCTTAATTTTTCTACTCGTTCAAGAGAAAGTGCCATATCAGCCATTTAGTTTTCCAGTGTTTTCTTGCAGTTATAGACTACTTTTCATATTCTCGGCTTCTTTATACTTGTTATTGATTGAAACAGCTTTCCAACTATCCATGATAGACACAAAGTGCTGGAGTAACTCTGCGGGGCAGGCACCATCTCCGGAGAGAAGGAATGGTGACGTTTCGGGTCGAGACGAGACCCTCTCCCAGCCTGCCCTGCTGAATTACTTCAGCACTTTGTGCCTATCCAGTTTAAACCAGCATCTGCAGTTCCTTCCATGTTGTCTCAGGCCTTTGCACTCTTTCTGGTAACATTAGTCTATTGATTCACAGCAAGTGAATCTTCCCACTATTTGGAATGAATTCAAGCAATTACAGTTAAAATGAAAAATTGTACCGTATTTGCTGTTTACTTTCAATCTTGTTCACAAATGTCCTTTGGGGTGGATAGACATTAGAGATAAATCTTATCTTACCATACTGACTTATTTGAATGACTTCCAACCACCAATGTGGTTGATGGTAGCTGCTCTGAAAGCCAAGAAAGTTGCTCCTCACCAAAGAAGGATGAATAGCAAATGCTGACTTTGTGCACTTCAAAAAGGCAGCCAGCATCATCAGAGATGCACACCAACCACCCTGGCCACACGCACTTCTCACTCCTGTCATTGGGAAGAAGGTGTAGTGTTTGTGAGTGGGTACATTCAGAGGCACTCCGGTGTATATAAGTTCTTTATTTGCAGATCATTGAGTCTCCTAACACACACCAGGATAACGCAATACAAAACCCGGCCTGGATTATGGACCGGATGCACAACAGTAAAACCAGACATGGATCTTCATCCCCCTTCTTAAGCAAAGCCCCCAAACTAGATAAGAGTATATAAAGCCACTACAATATGAAAAAAAACTACAGCCTACTGACATCCTAATATAAGGGATGAAAACAGCAACTCCGACAAACGCTAAGCAGAGGAGGATACAAATTGAGTAAGATAAATGAAAGGTATAAGAAAATAACCAGATGCTGGCACAAATCGAAGGTATTTATTCACAAAATGCTGGAGTAACTCAGCAGGTCAGGCAGCATCTCGGGAGAGAAGGAATGGGCAACGTTTCGGGTCGAGACCCTTCAGACTGATTTTGGGGGTGGGATGAAGGAAGGATATAGGTGGAGACAGGAAGATAGCGGGAGATCTGGGAAGGAGGAGGGGAAGAGGGACAGAGGAACTAAATAAAGTTGGAGGTCGATGTTCATACCACTGGGCTGCAAGCTGCCCAGGCGAAATATGAGGTGCTGTTCCTCCAATTTCCGGTGGGCCTCACTATGGCACTGGAGGAGGCCCATGACAGAAAGGTCAGACTGGGAATGGGAGGGGGGGTTGAAGTGCTCAGCCACCGGGAGATCAGCTTGGTCAATGCGGACCGAGTGCAGGTGTTGAGCGAAGCGATCGCCGAGCCTGCTCTAAGGGCTAATTAATCGGAGTCCATAATAAGTGTCTAGCCACAGTCTTGGTACTTGGGATTGGGCTTACAGACTCGTCCTGCACGAGTACGATACAGGCTCTCCGCCTTACCCATTGTAGGTGGCAGCACCATAGGTGGTGGTTCAAACGGCACTGGTCTCGCAACAGCCTTTTTGTGGTGAAGTCACGGGTGACTATAGGCGATTTTATGGGTGATTCCGGCACCAGCGACTCCTTTGTTGGTATAAAGACCAACTTGCGGTATGCCGACGCCTGGCCTCCATCGGTCTGTAACCTGCCATCTGCGACCTCCGTGTAGCCATGTGGACGCGGCTGAGAGGCACCGGCTCATTCACCGGTAGAAGTTGTTTTCTGTTCAGCCGGTAGGTTCCTCCTTCCGATTAGAAAAGATAGGACCGTGGCTCCTGGCAGGTCCCACTAACTACACCCAGACGATCATGACCCCTCTGGGTCTGCAGACGGACCATCTGACCCTCTGACAAAGGCTGGGGAGGACGGCTAGACCTGTCGTAATACCCTTCTGGATCTGCCGTTTATGTTGCACCGGTGGAACAGGAAAACACCTTCTAGATTGAGGAGAATGGATGCTTGTATGTGGGGAGTCTTGTCGTGGTGTGCAGCAGCCATGAATACATCGTAATCCTCCTCGAAGGTGTGCCAACGTTCACCGATGTTGCCGTCGAAGACAAGTGGATCAGGCTTCCGAAACGATTCAGCCATGGTTAGAGACGTTAAAAGTCTTGAGGAAACAAATGGTGGTGACTCAAAAAGCTAAATTACATCCCACTTCTGACACCATGTTTGTGAGTGGCACTCCGGTGTATATAAGTCCTTTATTAGCATATCATTGGCAGTACAGATGCTGGTTACCGTTACCTCCAGCCCTCAGGATAGTCTAACTAACACCAGGATAACGCAGTACAAAATCCGGCGTGGATTATGGACCAGATGTACAACAGTAAAACCAGACATGGATCTACATGTAGGAGCCTAAAAACTAATGTCCAGGTTCAGGAATAGCTTCTTCCCTACAGCCATCAGGCTATTAAGCACTATAAGCTCTGAGCTGGAAAGACTTGGGGGCATTGGTTTTGTCTCTTTGCACTATTTGTTGTGTGTATATATATATATATATATATATATATATTCATTTGTTTACAGAATAGTATGTTTACATATTCTGCTGTTGCAAGTAAGAATTTCATTCTGTTTGGGTCATATGTTAATAAGATACTTGACGATCTTGAGAAAGAAAAGTAAAGTTCTCAAACTCTGGCTTCAGTGAACATTCATGATGGGGGCTTGAAGCCAATATTCCGTGGTGTTAGTGAGAAGGATTGACGGCTGGGGAAGTATGGAGAGCTGGGAGAGCAGGTGATTTGATGAAATAGGGAAGGGAGAATGGGCGAAGGAGAAAGGGTTTCGGAGTGTTGGAAGAGGTATAAGAAATATCATGTATGTGTTAATTTGTATGCAAATTCCCGTTGTCAGTGTGGTAGGATGATTCAGTTGCTTCGTAGCTGATCTCAGGCAACTGAATCATCTTACCGCAACCAAAGAACTACTAGCTACCTCTTTGATGACCCTTGGACTATCCTTGATTGGACTTGCTGGCTTTACCTTACACTAAACATTATTCCCTTATGTATCTATACACTGTAAATGGATCGATTGTAATCATGTATTGTCTTTCTGCTGACTGGTTAGCACGCAACAAAAGTATTTCACTGTACCTCGATACACGGGACAATAAACTGAACTGAAGTCTGCAGAAGAGTCTGGCACCCGAGAGTCAAGACTTTGTTATGGCTCCAATACCAATGAGTTTGGAACCATTACGTTACATAGCTCCAAGATCACGTAATGGCTTTTTGGAAGAAGATACAGAGCTTGAAAGCTGAGGTGACCAGCTTAAGAACAGCTTGTTTCCCCACTGTTATCAGACTCTTGAATTAATCACTTCTTTCTGGAGGTGCTGCCATGTACACTTTTGCTATTACATATTTACCAATTACCCTTTTGAAAGTTACTGAATGTGCTTCCACCACACATTCTGGTAGTGCATTCTGTATCTTGTTTTAAAAAAAGTTGCCATGTGTACTTTTGCCAATTAAAGTCTGGATTCTACTGGCAATAAGTTCTTAATGGAGACACTAGGAACTGCAGATGCTGGAGGGAATGGATAGGATCAGGACCCTTAAGACTCCCAAGTTTTTCTTACTGTCATTTAAAAAAAAATATCAAATTTCCCTTCAACTCTTTCTACAGTGAGAAATAAAGATACAAAATCAAATAATTCTTTGAGGAATCTCCATGTGTTGTAATATACAAAAACAATGGATATAATAGATGTAGATTTTCAGAAGGTATTTGATATGGTTATGATAAAATAAAAATGATGTAGATCGAGGACTGGGTAGCTAATAAGATTGGTCCCAGTGATGATTGGGTTATATGGTTCTGGACCTGTACTCGCTGGAGTTTAGGAGGATGAGAGGGGACCTCATTGAAACCTACTGAATAATGAAAGGCCCAGATACAGTGGATGTGGAGAGTATATTTACAGTAGTGAGAGACTCTAGGACCAGAAGGCACAGCATAAGAATGAAAGGACATACCTTTAGAATGGATATGAGGAGGAGACTTCTTTAGACGAGGGTAGTGAATCTGGAATTCATTGCCACAGATGGCTATGGAGGCCAAGTCATTGGGTATTTTTAAAGTGGAGATTGATAGGTTCTTGATTAGTGAGGGCATCAAGGTTACAGGGAAAAGGCAGGAGAATGGGGTTGAGAGGGAAAAATAGATCAGCTATGAGTGGTGGAGAAGTCGAAGGGCCGAATGGCCTAATTCTGCTCCTATAACTTATGGACATAGAGTTCTGTTTGGCAGGAAGTACCACAGGAGCTGAAACGGTGGCATCTGCTGTTGCTAATGTCCCCTTTATTTTTTTGCTGCATGTTTGGATGTGCATCTGCAGTTGATTGTCTCCATTTTTAAAAATTGCTGCATGTTTGGTTGTCGAGTATTTTATTGTTATATGTCCCAGATGGAACAATGAAATTCTTACTTGCAGCAGCACAACAGAAACTAGATAAACATAATACACTGTAAACAATGTAATAAATTTCAGCGGTGTGTCTACATATACAGTATACAAATGTTTTATTCTCGTTTATTACCATCAGGCTGTAAACACTATTGGGGGCATTGGTTTTGTCTTTTTGCACTATTATTTTTTGGTTTTTATGTGTATGTGCATGTATACACTGAGCCAAAACATTATGACCATCTGCCTAATATGCTGTTGGTCCTCCGTGTGCCGCCAAAACAGCGCCGACCCACCGAGGCATGGACTCTACAAGACCCCTGAAGGTGTCCTGTGGTATCTGGCACCAAAACATTAGCAGCAGCTCCTTCAAGTCTTGTAAGTTGCGAGGTGGAGCCGCCGTGGATCGGACTTGTCAATCCAGCACATCCCACAGATGCTCAATCGGATTGAGATCTGGAGAATTTGGAGGCCAGGGCAACGCCGTGAACACTTCATCATGTTCCTCAAGCCATTTCCGAACAATGTGTGCAGTGTAGCAGGGCGCATTATCCTGCTGAAAGAGGCCACTGCCATCAGGGAATACCATTGCCATGAAGGGGTGTACCTGGTCTGCAACGATGTTTAGGTAGGTGACACGTGTCAAATTGATGTCCACATGAAAGGCCGGACCCAGGGTTTCCCAGCAGAACATTGCCCAGAGCATCCCACTCCCTCCACCTGCTTGTTGTCTACCCACATTGCATCCTGCTGCCATCACTTGCCCTCACGCATCGATGAGCCTTGGGCACGCAACACCCTGTCGCCGGTTTGTGGTTTGTCCCTCCTCGGACCACTATCGGTAGATACCACTGCTGACTGGGAGCAAGCCTTGCCGTTTCAGAGATGCTCTGACCCAGTCAGCTGGCCATAACAATTTGTCAAAGTTGCTTAGGTCTTGCTCCTGCCCATTTCTCCTGCATCCAACACATCCACTTCAAGAACTGACTGTTCACTTGCTGCCTAATATATCCCACCCCTTGACAGGTGCCATTGTAACAAGGTAATCAATGTTATTCATTTCACCTGTCAGTGGTCATAATATTGTGGCTCATCGGTGTATATATTTACTGGATTATGTAGTTCAGAGCATATTTGGTTGTAGCGTTAATAGCCTGATGGGTTCAGCCCAGTGGTATGAATATTGATTTATCTCACTTCACGTAGCCCTGGCATTCCCTCTCTGTCTATTCCTCACCCACCCAATTCACACTAGCTTCTCATTTTCACCCTACAGCTAACAATGGCCTGTTTCCTTTATTATTGTTACTTGTTTGCATATCTTTCATTCATTGTTCTTTATCTCTCCACATCACCGTCTATATCTCTCGTTTCCCTTATCCCTAACCAGTCAGAAGAAGGGTCTTGACCCGAAACGTCACCCATTCCTTCTCTCGAGAGATGCTGCCTGTTACTCCAGCTTTTTGTGTCTATCTTTGGTTTAAACCAGCATCTGCAATTCCTTCTTACAAACAAGACATCTCTCTGTTTGGTTGTGTATTTGCATTTGTTGGTGTGCCCATTTTTTTGTGCTGCATGTTTGGATGTGCAGTTGCTCGTGTCCCCATTATTTTTTATTGCTGCATGCTTGGTTGTGCACATGCATTTGCTGGTGTCCCCATTAATTTTATTGTAGCATGTTTGGATGTGAATTTGCAGCTGCATATAATAATAATAATAATGCATTTTATTTATATAGCGCTTTTCATATACTCAAAGACGCTTTACAGAGATTTAGAGAACATAGGGAAATGAATAAATAGATAAATAAGTAAATAAGTAAACGAACAGAGAAAGGAGACAGAAGGTGAGGTGACCTTCAGTGGTTGAAGGCAGTACTGAACAGGTGAGACTTCAGCGATGTTTTGAATGTGGTGAGTGTGGAGGAGTCTCTAACGGTTTGGGGTAGTGAGTTCCATAGGGTGGGAGCAGCGATGGAGAAAGCCCTGTCCCCCCAGGATCTGAGTTTGGTCCGGATGTGGGGGGATAGGAGATTGGCAGCAGCAGAGCGGAGGGTGCAGGTGGGAGTGTGCCTGTGGAGGAGGTCGGTCAGGTAGGATGGGGCCAGGTTATGGAGGGCTTTGTAGGTTATGAGGAGGATTTTGTACTGGATTCTCTGGGGGATGGGGAGCCAGTGGAGTTTATAAAGGACGGGGGTGATATGGTCACGGATCGGGGTGTGGGCGAGTAGACGGGCAGCGGAGTTTTGAATGTATTGAAGTTTACTGATGATTTTTGAGGGTGCGCCATAGAGGAGGCAGTTGCAGTAGTCCAGACGGGAGGTGATGAAGGCGTGGATGAGGGTTTCTGCAGCTGTGGAGGAGAGGGATGGACGGAGACGGGCAATGTTTTTGAGGTGGAAGAAGGCTGTCTTTGTGATGTGTTTGTCGAAGGAGAGGGTTTGATCAAAGATGATTCCAAGATTCCGGATGTGAGGGGAGGTGGATACTGGGAGACCATCAATGTTGAGGATGAAGTTTTGGGTGGATTTGGTGAGCGTTTTTGGACCAATGATGATGATTTCAGATTTGTTGCAATTGAGTTTGAGGAAATTTGATTGAAGCCAAGATTTTATTTCAGTGATGCAGTTTGTCAGTGTAGAGTGTGTGGTGGTGGAGATTGACTTGGTGGAGATGAGGAGCTGGATATCATCTTTAAATTTTATTGCTGCATGTTTGGTCATGCATCTGCATTCGCTTGTGTGCCCATAATTTTTTTATTGCTGCATGTTTGGATGTGCAGTTGCTTATATGTCCATTAATTTTATTGCTGCATGCTTGGATGGGCAGGTGCAGTGTTGCCATTAATTTTATTGCTGCATACTTGGAATTGCATAAACATATGCACTTGCTCTTATGTCCATTAATTTTATGACCTTGTGTTTGGATGCATTTGCTGGTGTCCCCGCTTTTTGTTTTTGCTGCATGTTTGGATGTACAGTTGCCCCCATTATGTTTGCATGCATTGCCGGCATTATCCTTCATCTGCCCTTCACATGAGGCTGAGCTCTCCCCTGCAGCTGCCAGCACGCATGCGCCTCCCCTGCTGCTGCCAGCACGCATGCGCCTCCCCTGCTGCTGCCAGCACGCATGCGCCTCCCCTGCTGCTGCCAGCACGCATGCGCCTCCCCTGCTGCTGCCAGCACGCATGCGCCTCCCCTGCTGCTGCCAGCACGCATGCGTCTCCCCTGCTGCTGCCAGCACGCATGCGCCTCCCCTGCTGCTGCCAGCACGCATGCGTCTCCCCTGCTGCTGCCAGCACGCATGCGCCTCCCCTGCTGCTGCCAGCACGCATGCGCCTCCCCCGCAGGGCGGAGGTCCCGCGATATCTGGCTAGCCGGAAGTGAGGCGGACCTTTTCCGGCGGCGGCGGCAACCATGGTGGGTGTGCGGCCCGGGCGGCGAGGAGCCATCCGTCGCCATCCTGCGGCCGGGGACCCCCCGCAGCCCGGGGACACGCACGGATATTGCGGGGATAGCGAGGGGTGGGAGAGAGGGGAACGAGGATAGATCCCGGCGCCGCCATCCAAGTGTGCCCCTCTCTTCCCCTTCCCACCACCACCAACCCGTCCCCATTCCCCCCAGGGAGTCCCGCTTTCTGTACGTCTCTCCCCTGCCACCTGTGTCCCCTTGCTCCGTTTCTCGCCCCCTGCCCATTTCCCCCTCCCCCTACTGTTCCCCTGCCACCCACTCTCACCACTATCTCCCTTGGTCTCTCTCTCCCCCGCCCATCCCTCTCCCCCATGCTCTGCCCCGCCACCTGGTCCCACTACACTACCGCCCCGGGTCTCTCTCCCGTCCTTCACTCCCCCCCCCCCCCCCCCACCTATCTCCCTCTCATCCTTCGCTCTCCTCCACCCATCCACCCTTCGCTCCCCTCCCCCATCCACCCTTCGCTCCCCTCCCCCATCCACCCTTTGCTCCCCTCCCCCCACCCATCCTTTGCTCCCCTCCCCCCCACCCATCCTTTGCTCCCCTCTCCAACCCAATCTCTCCCCCTTCCCCCATCATCTCTCCCATCCCCTCCTCTCCCGCTCCCCCCCACCCAACTCCACCTATATCTCCCCTGGTTTTCCATTTTACTATCCTTAGCTGACACCCTTTTATCTTCTTTTCATACCTTGCCTTTTTTCTATCCATCTGCAATTCAAATCCCCCCTACCTGTATCCACCTAGAACGTGCCAGGCTTTGTCCTGCCTCCACCTCTTCCAGCTTTCTGCTCCCTACTATAATCAGCCTGAAAAAGAATTCAAACCTGAAATTTTGCCACTTCATTTCTCTCACTGATGCTGCCAAGTTCCTCCAGCATAGTTCTACGTGCGTCTTTTTAAGAAACGTTAGGACGTTGAGAACCGCTCAGAAATCGTAAAACCAATGAAATAAGGACTTGTTAAAATGGTGGGGGGGAGGTGTGGTTTTTAAGATGTATTTTTTAACGCAATATGGTATTGTGAACTAGAAATGTTTCCGTGATATATTTTGCAACTCACTGTGTACCTTTAAAACCTAGGCTGACCCTGTAGAACAGAAGAAAAAAAGGACTTTCAGGAAATTCACCTACAGAGGTGTGGACCTGGATCAGCTCCTTGATATGTCCTAGTAAGTTTCACTGTGCTAAATAATTATTGTGTGCCATTTATATGAATGAATATTCTGTGGGCTTGCCATGTTTTCAGTTTTTTTATTTCCCCTTCCTCACAAGTAGCAGACATCACAATTTGTAACGTAGATGGGCAGCACATGGCACAGTGGTAGAGTTGCTGCCTTGCAGCGTCGCAGACCCAGATTCGATCCTGGCTACAGGTGCTGTCTGTATGGAGTTTATATGTTCTGCCTGTGACCTGCGTGTGTTTTCTCTGGGTGCTCCGATTTCCTCCCAAACTCCAAACACGTACAGGTTTGTAGGTTAATTGGCTTCGGTAAAAATTGTAAGTTGTCCCTAGTATGTGTAGGATGGTGCTAGTGTTCTGAGAACGCTGGTCGGCGCAGAGTTGGTCACTTTATTGATCAGCCTTAAGTATCCATGCATTGAATACTGCCATATTGTCAAGTTCTAGCTTCATTCTGAGAATATATCTTGTATAGATGGAAATGGGCCCTTACAGCACATTCCTGAACCAGGTTGAGCTGGTTTCTCTTGCACGCGTTTGGTTCATATCCCTCGTAATTGTCCCTTTACAAATGTATATTAAACATTGCCCCTCTACCCCTTCCTCTAGCAATTTGTTCAGAATACCCACCACTCTTTATGTGGATATACGTGACCCGTTAAATCTTTCTCCTCTCGTCTACATGAGATAATAAACAATGAAAATTAAGCATTTCTTAGAAATGTCAAAACAAGGAACTGCGGGTTTACAAAAAAAAAAAAAGACACAATGTTGGAGTAACTCGGCAGCTCAGGCACCATCTCTGGAGTACATGGACAGGTGACGTATTGGCTCAGAACCCTTATTCAGACTGGTCCCGAGAGGGTAGAAGGCTGGCAGGGGCAGTCCAAGAGGGGGAGGAATGTTGGAGATGGGAGAAGGACTCACCAGAGGAAAGGGCCCAGTGGAGGCGATGAAGAATCATGACGTAGTATGGGAGTCAGGACACATAGAGAAATGGCATGGTGGCGCAGTAGTAGAGTTGCTGCCTTACAATGCCAGAGACCCGGGTTCAATCCTAACCCGTGCTGTCAGAGAAGCGAAGGTAGGTTTGTGGTAGATTCTGTCGTTCTGACCCTACGTTTTGTCCTGGTTTGCACATTCATACAGGAACAGATACTTTGCATTTGTTTAGACTGTAAAATGGCTAACTTGGCTCTTTCGTTCGCGACTGAACTATGTTAAAAAAATTAAGTTGGTTTCAAGAACTGCTTCGTAGTAGGAGCAGGTGATGGGAAGAGTGTGTTGCCTTTTAGTGTTACCCACTTAATTATTTATAGCTAAGTGTGGTGTCAAAAAAGGCATAAAACAATTTCAGCTGTTCCAGCCATTCTGATGCTGTTGTACGTCAGTTTATTGTGATTTGGCTGAAACACAGGTAACCAGAATGTTTTGGCATTTTGTAAATTGCATATGCGATTCAGGCTGTGGTGATCTTTATGCAGTGTGAAGTGGGACTTTCGTTTTAGATTTTCAATATTAATGTTTGGTGCTCAACCATGTCAACAGGAACCCTCTACAGCAGATTCTTCTGAAGAGCAATTTCATTTATTGGGGAAGGATCTTTGCACTCTGTTACAGTTTACAGCCAGGCCCCCCCGACACCGGTGAACATCCAGGGAATGGACATCGAGAGGGTGGATTCTTATAAGTACCTGGAGTGGTCTGCTGGAGCAGCAGCATCTCAGCGGCGGAAGGGAAGAGACTCGACAAGCTGGTCAGGAAGGCCAGCTCTGTCCTGGGTTGCCCCCTCGACTCGGTGCAGGTGGTGGGAGAGATGAGGATGATGGCAAAGACTCCCACCCCATGCAGGACATTGTCACTGCACTGAGTAGCTCCTTCAGTGACAGACTCCTTCACCCCAAGTGCGTGAAGGAGAGATATAGGAGGTTCTTCCTTCCCGCTGCTGTGAGACTGCACAACCAGCACTGCTCCCAGCAGATGAGTCAACAACACAGCTAAGAACACACAGAAAACTGATGACAATTTATGTATCATTTATTTATAATGAATGATCTCTTGCTATCCAGTTTGCTGCTGCAACACTGTAAATTTCCCCGGTGTGGGACGAATAAAGAAGTATATTATTATATTATTATTACAACATTTCGAAGCTGAAAGCAATCTTTTGTGCACAGGTTGTTGATTAGATGAAAAATATTTTCTGCAAAGAAAATTCCTGTATTCAGAATAATATTGGAACTAGGGACAGCACGGTGGCGCAGTGGCAGAATTATAGCCTTACAGTGCCAGATACCCGGATTCGATCCTGACTATGGGTGTTGTCTGTGCGGAATTTGTACGTTTTCCCCGTGACCGCGCGGGTTTTTCCGGTTTCCTCCCACACTCCAAAGAAGTAGTTTGTAGGTTAATGGGCTTCGGTAAAATTGTAAATTGTCCCTCGTGTAGGATGGTGTAAGAGTGCGGGGATCACTGGTGGGCACGGACAGGGTAGGCCGAAGGGCCTTTCTCCGCGCTGTATCTCTAAACTAAACTAAAAAAGATTAGTTTCCCCGGTTGATGTGACTATAAAGTGAGGTGCAACGTTTTCTTTTGCCTTTCAGTGAGCAGTTGATGCAGTTGTACTGTGCTCGGCAGCGGAGGCGTGTGAACAGGGGTCTGCGTCGCAAGCAGCAGTCTCTCCTCAAGCGCCTGCGGAAGGCCAAGAAGGAAGCTCCACCCATGGAGAAACCCGAGGTGGTGAAGACACATCTTCGTGACATGGTGATCCTTCCGGAGATGGTCGGCAGCATGGTCGGTGTGTACAACGGCAAAACCTTCAACCAGGTTGAAATCAAGGTAACGGGAAGTTCCCCTTTGACATCAATTATCTGGCATTATTACTAACGTGCTTTAGGTGAGCATGACAAGGGTTTGGCATCACCTTGGGTATGAGTTGGAATCATATTGACTTTGCACTGGGAGATTGTGCAGTATTCAAATACAGTAGAAATCCTGCCTATTGTCCCCATTTATAGGGGGCGGCACAGTGGAGTAGTGGTAGAGTTGCTGTCTTTACAGTGCAAGAGACCCAGCTTCAATCTTGACTACAGGTGTTGTCTGTATGGAGTTTGGACATTCTCCCCGTGACCGTGTGGTCTTCTTCAGACAAAGATAAGAGAAAATCCAACCCGAAACGTCACCTATTCCTGCTCTCCAGAGATGCTGCCTGACCCGCTGAGTTATTCCAGCATTTTGTCTGTCTTCAGCAGCTGCTTATAGTTGCGTTTAAATAGAACAGAAAATAACACCAAGTCATTAAGAGAGCCGTTAAATTTTGGTACACTTCATTGATACCAAAAGGTAAGAGTGACTCGCCAAGTTACCCCAGCGTTTTGTGTCCATCTTTGGTATAAACAAGCACTTGCAGTTACTTCCTACACATTTTATAAGCTGTTGGTTATTGATTCTGATGGCATCACCATTCATGGATTTTAAATGGTGAAATTGCTTTTCAATCTTGACCAACAATTTGGTACATTTTAGTTTCTTGGTGCTAGTTTATGAAATGGGGATGGAATCTGCAGTAATGTGTTGAGGTGAAGTTAAATTCAAGAAATAATTATTTGGAGAATTGTGTTTCATCTTGGCTGCACTGCTGTAGGAGGGATGTTGTTAAGCTGGAAAGAGTGCAGAGATTTACGAGGATGGTGCCAGGGCTTGGGGTGGGGGGGGGGGGGCTGAGCTATAGGGAGAGGGTGGGCAGGCGAGGACTTAATTCCTTGGAGGATGAGGGTGAACTTATAGAAGTGTATAACATCATGAGGAGAATAGGTAGGGTGAATGCACAGTTACCCACAGTGGGGGAATGGGTCCATGAAAAAGTTGCACCTCGGGTTCCTATTAAATCATTTCACCTCTTGTCTTAACGGGGAACCGTTTAAGGTGAGGGGGGGGGGGGGGGGTCGGAACCTGAGGAGAAACATTCTCATACAGAGGGAAGTGGGTATATGAAACGAAATGCCAGAGGAGGTACTGTAAGCTGGCCAATCTATTTTTGGGCTAACCAGTGGTTTGCAACTTGCAGTGTAGCCTCTGTACTTCTGTTCATGCAGTCTTCTGCGGACAGTGGTCATTGATAAATCCACACCTGACTCCTGAAGAGTTTCTGATCTGTTGGACAGGTGTTTGGGGATTTTTTTCACCCGCTCCAAATTCCTGTCAACTTTTCCCAAAGGTTAACGCCTCAGGGCATTAGATCAGAGAAGCGAAGGTGGGTGTGTGGGTGATTGATCTACTCTGACCTTACGTTTTGTCCTGATTTGCTGATTCATACAGGAAAAGATGCTTTGCATTTGTTTAGACTGTAAAATGGCTAACGTGACTCTTTCGTTAGTGACTGAACTATGTTAAAAAAATTAGTGTTTCACACTAGGGCATCAGAGATGTCCTCATTCTTCAGGAAATGGGGCTTCCCCTCTTCCATTATAGATGAGGCTCTCACTAGGGCCTCTTCTATATCCCGCAGCCCCGCTCTTGCTCCCCCTCCCCCCCACTCGTAACAAGGACAGAATCCCCCTCGTTCTCACCTTCCACCCCATCAGCCAGCGTATCCAACAAATCATCCACCAACATTTCCGTCACCTCCAACGGGACCCCACTACTGGCCACATCTTCCCATCCCCTCCCCTTTCTGTGTTCTGCATAGACCGTTCCCTCTGTAACTCCCTGATCCACTCGTCCCTTCCTACCCAAACCACCCCATCCCCGGGCACTTTCCCCTGCAACCGCACGAGATGCAACACCTGTCCGTTTACCTCCCCCCTCAACTCCATCCAAGGACCCAAACAGTCTTTCCAGGTGAGACAGAGGTTCACCTGCATCTCCTCCAACCTCATCTATTGTATCCGCTGCTCTGGATGTTAACATCTTTACATCGGCGAAACCAAACACAGGCTTGGCGATCGTTTCGCTCAACACCTTTGCTAAGTCCGCCTTAACCAACCTGATCTCCCAGTGGCTGAGCACTTCAACTCCCACTCCCAGTCTGACCTTTCTGTCATGGACCTCCTCCAGTCCCATAGTGTGGCCCACCGGAAATTGGAACAGCACCTCATATTTTGCTTGGGCAGCTTGCAGTCCAGCGGTATGAACATTGACTTCTCCAACTTTAGATAGTTCCTCTGTCCCTCTCTTCCCTTCCCAGTTCCCCCTCTATCTTCCTGTCTCCACCTATATCCTTCCTTTGTCCCGCCCCCCCCTGACATCAGTCTGAAGAAGGGTCTCGACCCGAAACGTCCCATTACTTCTATCCTGATATGCTGCCTGACCTGCTGAGTTACTCCGGCATTTTGTGAATAAATACTTTCGATTTGTACCAGCATCTGCAGTTATTTTCCTACACTACCTGTTAAAAAAATTAAGTAGGTTTAAGAACTGCTTTGTAGCAGGAACAGATGATGGGGAGAGTGTGTTGCCTTTTAGTGTTACCCACTTAATTCTTTATTATAGCTAAGTGTGGTGTCAAAAAAGGCATACAATAATTCCAGCTGTTCCAGCCATTCTGATGCTGTTGTACGTCAGTATATTGTGATTCGGCTGAAACACAGGTGACCAGAATGTTTGGCATTTGGTAAATTGCATTGAGATTCGGGCTGTGGTGATCTTTGTGCAGCGTGAAGTGTGGGGCTTTCGTTTTAGATTTTCAATATTAATGTTTGGTGCTCAACCGTGTCAACAGGAACCCTCTCCAGCAGATTCTGTGGAACAGCACCCTGGGCCCTTGAAGGGCAATTTCATTTGTTGGGGAATGGTCTTTGTACTCCCTTACAGTTTACAACGTATCGAAGCTGAAAGCAATCTAAATATTTTTTACAGCAAAAAAAATTTCTGCAAAGATAAAGCAATTTTCTATCAAAATTCCTGTATTCACAAACATAGTATTGCAGGAGGCTGTCTGTATGGAGTTTGCACGTTCCCCCAGTGACCACATGGATTTTCTCTGGATGTTCCAGTTTCCTCCCACACTAGGTTGATTGGCTTTGGTAAAAATTGTAAATTGTTCCTAAGTGTGTGGGATATAGTTAATGTACGGGGATCGCTGGTCGGCGCAGACTTGGTGGGCTAAAGGGCCTGTTTCCGTACTGTAGCCCTAAACTAATTAAGCAGTCTCTCTTATTCAAAACTGAAGAAGCATCAAGTAATTTGTGGCATTTTTAATTTTGCATACAAAAAGCAATGTTTTTGCATTAATCAGATTGGAAAATATTCAAGTCTTTGGAGAGAGAACAGAGATAGTATTTCACATGGTTGACTTTTCATCAGAATTTGGTTCCCCTACAGATGTTGCCTGACCTAATATCCAACATCCGCTGTATTTTCATTTGGAATTACTATTTCTGCTTCTTCTTATGTCCAACGCAGTGAGATCGTGCCAACGTATTTTGTTTTTTAAAGTAAACATGACAGTTGATTTAAGGATGAGAAATCATCTGGTGTTCTCTCTGAAAGTTGGCAAACAGTTCCCAGTGTTTATATTGGATTTTGGAACAATCACTGGATACAAACAACCCTTTGGTGTGTGACATTGCTATCTTAATATTAAACTGTCTGCCAAAAGGGATTGATCTGACTGATGGTTGTCAGTCCATGTGCATCTTTGAATACTCCCCGTCATCTGGTATGTTAGCTTATGTGTGCAATTATGATGTGTTCAGTTAATAGTTGATTTTTGTTTCTTTCAGCCTGAAATGATTGGCCACTACCTTGGAGAGTTCTCTATCACCTACAAACCTGTCAAGCACGGTCGACCTGGTATTGGCGCCACTCACTCCTCCAGATTCATCCCTCTGAAGTAGTGTCATGGAAATGTTGTGTAAATAAAACTCATTCCAGTACAATTTGGTTTGGAATCTTTTATTTTTCAAAAACTTGTTTTATTTTCCCATTCTGATAATAACTGCAATTGAACAGGAAGATGTTGAGGAAATAGGTTCAGTGCATGTGATTTAAATGCTTGCATTAATTTTCATTCCTTTCAAAGCCTTTTTGAGACCTAAGTCTGATTCTTCTGAAACACATCGCACTGGACAACGCTGGATTGATATTTAAGCCTTACCTTTTACAAGATCTGCGTTTTGCCCTTGGTCAACAGCCAGAATCTGAGGAAGCGTCATGTTCCCTCCCCAAATGCTGCTGGACCCGCTGAGTTCCTACGGCACTTTGTTTTTTTTTCCAGCAAGTAAAACTGAGTTTCATCAGAAACTAAGAACCGCAGATGCTGATTTATTCCAGAGATAGATGTAAAGTGTTGGAGTAACTCGGTGGGTCAGGCAGCTTTGGAGAAAAAGGATGGTGACGTTTCGGGTTGGAACTCATGTTGCTCTCTTCCCCCTCCTCAACGAGTTCCGTGTTCACCATGAAGTAAAGCTTTTCTTCCATGGCTACTGCCTCCTTGCCACCTTTTATGGAAAGGAGTCCTCACCAGCCAGTGATGATGACTCCCGTCACCAACACTTCCTGCACCTCGTGAAGAAGCGACCTAATCCGAAACGTCACCTATCCTTTATCTCCGGAGATGCTGCCTGACCCGCTGAATTGCTCCAGCACTTTGTGTCTATCATTTATAGGCACATTGTTTTGATAAGTAGACATGCGGAACTGCAAATGCTGGAATCTTGTGCAAAAAAAACAAAATGTTGGAGCAACTCAGCAGGCCAGGCAGAATATGGGCATGTGACATTTCAGGTCGGGATCTTTCTTGAGACCGAAGGGATATGACCTGAAACGTCACCTGTCCATGTTTTCCAGGATGCTGCCTGACCCGCTGAGTTACGCCAGCGCTAATTTTATTTGACGTGTATTTTTTTCGATAGTCTTGCATCTGAACGCAACATTTTTCTGAATACTTCAGAAGAACAATGAGTATACTGAGCATTTCACTTTATTTCCAAACTTTTTTCAAATTTGAGACCCTTCTTCAGTGTGGAATGGGACGGAGTCTTTGCCACCTAGTGATGACCCCTTCTGTCTCCACCTGTCTTCTTAGACTCCCCCGGACGGCCTTCTACCCTCTAGTCATTTTCATTTATAACTGCCGGCAGAATATCAATCGTCTTAACTTTTCTACTCATTCTGAAGAAGGGTCCCAGCCTGAAGGTTCTGCCTTTTTAGGGCAGAGATAGATTCTTGATTAGTACGGGTGTCAGGGGTTATGGGGAGAAGGCAGGAGAATGGTTGAGAGGGAGAGATAGATCAGCTATGATCGAATGGTGGAGTAGACTAGAAGGGCCGAATAGCCTAACTCTACTATTACATGAACTTGTGAGAGAACATATTGGAAATCGCAGATTAGGCAGCATCTGTGGAGATAGAAAGTCCACATTCCTCAATTCTATAAGTTGCACTTTATGGCACCCCCTTCCACCAGTATCTAACAAACGGCAGCTCCAAGAGGTGGGCAGTGTCATGTAGTTAAACAGCCGATGGTTCACTCAAAGGGAGGTAGGTGTATGGAAGAAACTGCCAGAGGCTGTAGTTGAGGCAGGGTCCATCCCAACATTTAAGAAATAGACAGGTATATGGATAGGACAGGTTTGGAGGGATATGGACCAAATGCTGGCTGGCGGGACTAGTGTAGCTGGGACATGTTGGCCGCTGTGGGCAAGTTGGGCTGAAGGGCCTATTTCCACACTATGACCGAGATGAGGATTTTTTTTTAGTCAGTGGTGAATCTGGAATTCATTGCAACAGACGGCTGTGGAGGCCAGGTCAATGGATATTTTTAAGGCTTGATGACCATGGGCGGCACACAGTGGCACAACTGGTACTGCTGCTGCCTCTGTGCCAGAAACCCTGGTTTGATCCTGACCTCGGGTGCTACCTGTGGAGTTTGCACATTCTTCCTGTGACCATGTGGATTTCCTCCCACACCCCATAGACGTGCGGGTTTGTGGGTTGATTGGCCTCCGTAAATTATCTCTAGTGTGTAGGGAGTGGATGAGAAAATGGGATAGCATGGAACTAGTGTGAATGGAGATTGATGGTGTGAACTTGGTGGGCTGAAGGACATGTTTTTAAGGTGTGTCTCAAAACCAAATGAAAGATTTCTGATATTCTCTATTTTAGATTGACTTTTAGAAAATACAACCTATGTCATCCATCTGTATTTTTCAGTCGTACATATGAACAAGCAAGCAAGGGAACAGATGTACATAACAACTGCAAAGGCGTTCTTTTGTTTACTTTGAAGCATAGTGCAGACTACTATCTGCTCACAGGGATTTGCATCGCATTTAAAGTTAGGTTGCCTCAGTAAACCAGGGCAGATCACATGCCACAGAATGAGGAAAGCTCCTTCGGTTAACATTCGGGCAAGCATGCTGTCTGGCAAGCAAGAGATATCTCTGGGCTGCCTCGCGTTCTGGAGGAAAGCCACAGCAAACAACAGCGTGATGACCAATATAAGTTGCAGAGCGAACAGGTTGAAGGGTGAAATAATCGAAAAGCTGTTGTAACACTCGTGACGGCAGCCGACGCGAGTGGAATTGCAGATCAGATCCCCCAGGTCATCGTTCCACACGGTTCCTGCAGTGACGATGATGATGACGAATCGAACGGCGAATAGTAACGCCAGGCTGGATTTGACGCAGAAGGGAGTGTGGGGTTGCGTGCCGCTTAAAAACGTGATGATCATCCCAATGTCCAACTTCATCTCGCATTTGCTGAAAATAAATTAAAAACAAAAAAGGCTTGTTACCACTGGCACAATAATTGTTGTTTACTGTTCAGTACAAGTCGGCCTATACATAAACACTTGGATACATATTAGATAAGCATAGAAAATAGGTGCAGGAGTAGGCCATTCGGCCCATTCAATATGATCATGGCTTATCATTCAATATGATCATGGCTGATCATCCAAAACCAGTACCCCATAGCAGAAGTGTCCAAGTCACGGGACTGGAAACTGGAAGTGTCCTGAGCTAATTCTGCTCCCACCATCGTCTACTGTGCAAGTGAGGCTCCCACTGATTGTCGCCAGAAGCTCGCGCCCTTTTCAGGACGGACGATGACAGTGATGTAACATTTGAAACATGGATGATGGACACGAATAGAAGAAGTACCCTGTTCCTGCATTCTCCCCATATCCCTTGGTTCCGTTAGCCCTAAGAGCTATATCTAACTCTCTTGAAAACATCCAGTGAATTGGCCTCCACTGCCTTCTGTGGCAGAGAATTCCACATCTCAGATACAGTACAAGTGTATAGCAGTTGTACACTAGTACTGTATCTGCCTTGCTTTTCCAATTTGTACCTAAGTGCCAACGTATAGGGACATCAGTCTGAAAAAGGGTCTCGATCCGAAACGTCACATCAGTCTGAAGAAGGGTCTCGACCCGATTCGTCACCCATTCCTTCTCTCCAGAGATGCTGCCTCTGATGCTGTCCCACTGAGATACTCCAGCATTTTGTGTCTATCTAATGTGTTGGGGTACTTGTACTGAACTGTATACAAAAATGAATTTCACTGTACCTCGTGACATGTGACAAATAAAGTCCCATCCCATCCCATGTACTCTGCTCTACCAGTATTTTCCCGCAGACAAGCGACTGCAAAACACAGCGTTGGAGCAACTCAATGGGCCAGGAACCTTTTGTTGGGGTAATAGACAGTCGATGTTTTGGGTTGGCACCCGTTTAGTTTGGAGATAAAGCGCGGGAACAGGCCCAGCGATCCCCGCACACTAACACGATCCCACACGCACTCAGGACAATTTACAATTTTTACTAAATCCAATTAACCTACAAACACGGAATTGCTGATGCTGGAATTTTGAGCAAAATTCCCCACTTCCCCAGGACGGCCGGGATATGGAGCTGGATCGGGAAGGCACGGGTGAGAAAGAGAGTCTTAGAATTCAATGATCATATTGTGTAGGAAGGAACTGCAGATGCTGGTTTACACTGAAGATCGACGCAAAAATGCTGGAGTAACTCAGCGGGTCAGGCAACATCTCTGGAGAAAAAACAGGTGGTGTTTCTGGTAGGAGACCCTTCTTCAGACCGAGAGAGAGGGCAGAGGGAATCTAGAGGTATGAAAAGGTACAAAGAACAAATAAATGAAAGGAATGAAAAGAAGAAATTAAACCCAAGCAGACGATCAAGGAATGGTGGAGCCCACAATGGTCCATTGTTGGCTGTGGAGAAGGTGATAACAAGTGGATACAACAGTGAAACTAAGCAGGACGATATTTACTCCAACACTTTGTATTTTGCTCATGCTTCCAGCAACTGCAGATACTTGGCACCTTTCTTTTAGTTTAGTTTAGTTTAATTTAGAGATACAGCATCTAAACAGGTTCTTCAGCCCACCGAGTCCATGCTGACCATCGATTACCCGAGTTTGCGCCATCAATCTCCGTTCGCACCAGTTCTATGTTACACCACCTTCTCATCCACTCCCCACACACTAGGGGCAACTTTACAGAGGCCAATTAGTTCTACGTTATCTCACATTAAGTGGCAAATTTTACAGAGGCCAATTCACCTACAAACCCACCCGTCTCTGAGATGTGGGAGGAAAACAGAGCACTTAGAGGAAACCCACACGGTCACAGGGAGAACGTGCAAACTCCACACAGGCAGCACCCGAAGTCAGGATCGAACCCGGGACTCTGGCGCTGTGAGGCAGCAGCTCTACCAACTGCGCCACCAATCCCTGCTCACATCATCTCTGCCAAGTCAAGTTTATTTGTCACCTACACATACAAGATGTGCAGTGAAATGAAAGTGGCAATGCCTGCGGATTGTGCAAAAAAAAATCACAATTACAGCATAAAAATTAAAATTAATACAGAAATTTTTTTTTAGTCCCTGGAGTTATAATAGTTAACAGTTCTGATGGCCTGTGGGAAGAAACCCCGTCTCATCCTCTCCGTTTTCACAGCGTGACAGGTGGCGTTCCATGACCCTACTTTGTTCCCATGTTTCATAATCCATCCATATATTCTGCTGTTTTACTTCTATCCACCAAGGTGGATGACTTCACATTTTCCACACATTACAGCCCCCTCTGTTAGCAGGTCTCTGTCTCCATGAAATCCCTGCAGACAATTCATGCTGCCACCAGATAGAGTTTGCACAGCTGTGAGCCAGCTCCAATCCCTTAGGGCCGCGCAGAGCTGCTGCCTTGCAGCACCAGAGAACCAAATTTGATCCCGACTACGGGTGCAGTCTGTACGGGGTTTCCACGTTCTCCCCGTGACCGCGTGGGTTTCTCCGGGTGCTCCCATTTGCTCCCACATTCCAAAGACATGAAGGTTTTGTAGGTCAATTGGCTTCTGTAAATTGTCCCTGGTGGGTGGGATAGAACTAGTGTACAGGCGGTCGCTGGTGGTCTTGGACTCAGTGGGCCGAGGGGCAGATATCCACGCTGTATCTCCAAACTAAACTAAGCTTCCCACTTGTCACAGTGCCTCAAGTGGAAAATCACCCATTTATTTCATCACTCTGCTTTCTGTTTGTTAGCAATTCCGTAATCAATGATTCCATTATACTTTAATCTTTGCCCACGTGCTGTTCAACTGTGTTCTAATTGAGAACCTCTTGTGTGGCTTGTAGAGCTGCTGCCTCACAGTGGCAGAGACCCCGATTCGACCCTGGCCTGTGGATGGTGTGGATGCTCCACCTCTGCATGTGACCCCTGTGACCGCGTGGGTTTTCTCCGGGTGATCTGGTTTCCCCCCACACCTCAACGATGTGCGGGTTTGTGGGATAATTGGCCTCTGTAAATCGCCCTTAATGTGCGCAGGGAGTGGATGGGGAAAGTGGGATAACGTGGAACTAGTGTGAACGGGTGATCGTCGCCGGCCAGCGTGGACGTTGGGCCGAAGGGCCTGTTTCCCTGCTGTATCTTTCAATCAGTCAAGGACTGGGGATTGGCACAGGGGTCTGAGCTGCTTCTCCTGGTCGTGTGGGGAAGCTGCAATTGCAACACTACTACACCCCCCCCCCACTCCACTAAATCTCACCTATCGCTTCCGTATCTCTGGTCGGCAGACTCTCCCCTGGGCCTGACATAGCTGCTGCTCTATCCCTGCCGTCTCTCTCCCCTCCTCTACTGGTACAGGGCATCCAGAACAACAGGGTTTAGAGCATAGAACAAGGCAGCACAGGAACAGGCCCTTCGCCCCGCAATGCCTGTGCTGAACATGACACCAAGACCAACTCCCAGATGCCTGCCCATGTCCCCAAATCCCCCCATATGCCTATTCAAAGGTCTCTCAAACTCCACTCTTGTATCTGCCTCCACCACCACACCCGGCAGCACGTTCCAGGTGCCATCTACCCCCATGTGTGTAAAAGAAAACTTGATCTGTGCACCTCCTGTAAACTTTGCCCCTCTCAGCTTCAAGCTATGCCCTCTAGTATCTGATTTTCCCATCCTGGGAAGAAGGTTCTGACCATGTACCACATCAATACCTCTCATAATTTTGTACACTCTATCAGGTCTCCCCACAACCCCCAACAATCCAAGTCTGTTCAACTTCTCCCTGTAGCTAATGCCTCCTCATCCACACCCAGAAGAGATCTCTTCTGACCTCTTTGCCAGGAGAGGGTATTCTGGTAAACTTCTTCTGCACCTTCTCCAAAATGTGGTGACCGGAACTGCACACAATATACATGCAGCTCACCGAAGTCCCATAAACGTACATCGTGGCCTCTTGGCTCTTATACTCAATGCCAGATGAACGCGAGTGTACCATATGCCTACTTTACCAATCTAGCGCCTTGTGTTGCCACTTTCAGGGAGTCATGGACTTGGACTCCGATACCTCAGTACATCAGAGCTGTTTTTAATTCCCAGTGTGCGTGTTTGAGAGAGAAAAAGAGCGAGAGAGGGACGGAAAAATAAAGAGAAAGAAGGCAGGACAAGGTGCAGAAAGGAACTGCAGATGCTGGTTTAAACCGAAGATAGACACAAAGTGCTGGAGTAACGCGGTGGGACAGGCAGCATCTCTGGAGAGAAGGAATAGGGTGACGTTTCGGGTCGAGACCCTCCTGCAGAATCATACAATGTTCAGGACAACGTTCAGATGACGGCAGGAAACAAAAGAGTTGCTTTATTGCATTGAATAACGTTACTGAAAGCAACAAAAAAAAAGTCCCTGGATAGATGAAGTAACAGGCCACCGGCAGAGAATGAAAGGCCTTAAGATTTCTCTCAATAGCAACGCAAGAGATTGAAAATCTGAAGTGGGAAATGGTTAACAGGTGAGAGAGAGAGAGAGAGAGAGAGAGAGAGAGAGAGAGAGAGAGCAGAGCTGCATGTTGTTCAGGCTCGGTAAGTCTTTGGACAGGACTTTCATGAAGAAGCCAATTAATTGACCGGAATTAATTAATTGAGTGATATGAAATGTATGTACATATGTATGTGAAATAAAGAATATTGATCTAAATATATCAACTCACCCGTGCCTCTTCGAAGTGATTCGGACTGCGATCAGACAGGAAGAGTAAAATTTTCCAGTTGCCTGCTCTGTTTAATGACATTTGATCCCTCCTGCTGGGAAAGTAACACTATATACATATTGACAGTAAAGGTTATAAAACATAATGAGGGCACTTCAGGATTTATCTTAAGAAGATAACTGCAGATGCTGGTACAAATCGAAGGTTTTTATTCACAAAATGCTGGAGTAACTCAGCAGGTCAGGCAGCATCTCGGGAGAGAAGGAATGGGTGACGTTTCGGGTCGAGACCCTTCTTCAGTCTCCCATTCCTTCTCTCCCGAGATGCTGCCTGACCTGCTGAGTTACTCCAGCATTTTGTGAATAAAAATTCAGGATTTATCTTAATGCATCACCTTTTCAAACCTTATCAGCAAACATAGTGGATAGACACAAAATGCTGGAGCGACTCAACGGGGCAGGCAGCATCTCTGGAGAGAAGGAATGGGCAACGTTTTGGGTTGAAACCCTTCTTCAGACCGACATCTGCAGTCCCCCCCGAAGGCAAATGCAGTGGGACAGCTTTACAAATGTTTGTTTCAAAATGATTAATAGCTTTTATTGCACAACGGGCAATTATTGTTTAGATGTACCAGATCCCAGAAGTCATGTGCTTTTTCTCCAACGATTAGGACTGCACACTCTCTACTTCTCATGAAGTAAATCACCCACCGCAACCCCCTCTCCTGTATCCACCTATCACTCACCGGGCTTTGCTTTACCCCCTCTTCTATTTTCCATCCTTCTACATCATACTCTGCATGAATCTGAAGAAGGGTCTCGGTGAGGAGGGGGAAGGGAGAGTGGGTGGAGTAATTTAGTTTAGATATACAGCGCGGAAACAGGCCCTTTGGCCCACTGAGTCGGCGCCAACCAGCGATCCCCGCACACTAGCACTATCCTACACACTAGGGACAATTTTACAATCTTTGCCGAAGCCAATTAACCTACAAACCTGTACGTCTTTGGAGTGTGGGAGGAAACCGAAGCACCCGGAGAAAACCCACACGGTTACGGGGAGCACGTACAAACTCCGTACAGACAGCACCATTGGTCAGGGTCGAACCCGGATCTCTGGCGCTGTAAGACGGCAACTCTACCGCTGCGCCACCGTGCTGCCCTTGATGACCTCCTTAAAGTAAGCGACCTCCTTATCCAGCTTTCCACCCCTCCACCGCACTTCATCAACCTGGAGACGGGACGTGGCCTGCAGTGGTGCGGAGCGGTGGAGCAGCGGTGGAGAACGTCTACACATCGCCAGGGCCAAGATGACCCCTGCAACACTGGCCCAGTGCCCTTGCCAGGATAACGGGCCTTTATGGCCATGTTAAGACTAATGTTTAAAACAAATTCAGACTTGAGGGATACAAGATGGCGCCTAAAACATGCCGACTCTCGTGCGCTGACTCAGTGTGTTCCACCATCTTACACTCTTATACTTAGGTATGATTGTGCCTTAATGTATACTAGGATTGTCACTGAACCGTAGGCAAACACAGAATTTAATTGTACTTGGTTACACGTGACAGTGAAGTAACATTGAACCATTGACCCGACCCGAAACATCGTCTGCCCATTCCCTCCACAGATGCTGCCTGGCCCGCTGAGTTCCTTCAGCATTTTCTGTTTATTTGCTTAAGATTCTGCATTTGCAGTTTCGAGCATCACTAGCAGAAGGAGGAGTTAAGTCAAGTCATCCTATTACAATGTTTGTCAATCATATGTCAGAACTTTTATTCTGGTGATAAGACATGTGTATTACGGGAAACAGAAAGTTATGTGTGGGAAAGAACTGCAGATGCTGGTTTAAGTCGAAGGTAAATACAAAATGCTGGAGTAACTCAGCGGGTCAGGCAGCATCTCTGGGGAGAAGGGATGGGTAACTTTTCGGGTCGAGACCCTTCTTCAAGTTGCAAGCAAATTTAACATAGAAAAATATGCTCAAAGTTCATGTGTTTTTTCCATGCAGCTAATCTTAGTGCTATTAGTTTCACTCTCAACTCCACATAATAAAGCAACCCCCCCCCCCCCCACTCCCCTCACCTGTTTCCACCTATCACTTGGCAGGCTATGCCTGACTACCGACATCTTTCTCCCCTATACTCCATCAGTATGGAGCCAATAACCAGACATTAGGAGATATCATAAGAGATGGATAGGAACGATTTAAGGTTTAGAGGGCCATGGGTCAAACGTGGGGCAATGGGAACAAGTGTAGATGGTCATCTTGGTCGGCATGGACGAGTTGGGCTCAAGGGCCTGCTTAATCGCTCAATATTGTAAAAATGCAGCTCTATAGGGCTTTGGTTGAGTCTGCTGTATGACTCTATGAAGTAAACTTGGTGAGGGGTTGGTTTTATGGAACTTTTTGAAGAGAGGGTTATGTCCAGAACCTAGAGTCAAGGCAGCTTAGGCCACAGCTGTGAATGGTCCCTCCTGCTGGGAAAGTAACACTGCAAAAGACAGTAAAGGTTATAAAACATAATGAGGGCATTTCAGGATTTATCTTAATGCATCACCCTTTCAAACCTTATCAGCAAACACAGTGGACAGACACAAGACATAGAAACATAGAAAATAGGTGCAGGAGGACGCCATTCGGCCCTTCGAGCCAGCACCGCCATTCATTGTGATCATGGCTGATCATCCACAATCAGTAACCCGTGCCTGCCTTCTCCCATATCCCTTGATTCCACTAGCCGCCAGAGCTCTATCTAACTCTCTCTTACGTTCATCCTGTGATTTGGCCTTCACTGCCCTCTGTGGCAGAGAATTCCACAAATTCAGAACTCTCTGGGTGAAAATGTTCCTTCTCACCTCAGTTTTAAATGGCCTTCCCTTTATTCTTAGACTGTGTCCCCTGGTTCTGGACTCCCCCAACATTGGGAACATTTTTCCTGCATCCAGCTTGTCCAGTCCTTTTATAATTTTATATGTCTCTATAAGATCCCCTCTCATCCTTCTAAACTCCAGTGAATACAAGCCTGGAGTAAATGCTGGAGTAACTCAACGGGGCAGGCAGCATCTCTGGAGAGAAGGAATGGGCGACGTTTTGGGTCGAGACCCTTCTTCAGACCGACATCTGCAGTCCCCACCGAAGGCAAATGCAGTGGGACAGCTTTACAAATGTTTGTTTCAAAATGATTAATAGCTTTTATTGCACAACGGGCAATTATTGTTTAAATGTACCAGATCCCAGAAGTCATGTGCTTTTTCTCCAACGATTAGGACTGCACACTCTCTACTTTTCATGAAGTAAATCACCCACCGCAACCCCCTCTCCTGTATCCACCTATCACTCACCGGGCTTTGCTTTACCCCCTCTTCTATTTTCCATCCTTCTACATCATACTCTGCATGAATCTGAAGAAGGGTCTCGGTGAGGAGGGGGAAGGGAGAGTGGGTGGAGTCGTTTAGTTTAGATATACAGCGCGGAAACAGGCCCTTTGGCCCACTGAGTCCGTGCCAACCAGCGATCCCCGCACACTAGCACTATCCTACACACTAGGGACAATTTTACAATCTTTGCCGAAGCCAATTAACCTACAAACCTGTACGTCTTTGGAATGTGGGAGGAAACCGAAGCACCCGGAGAAAACCCACATGGTCACGGGGAGCACGTACAAACTCCGTACAGACAGCACCCGTGGTCAGGGTCGAACCCAGGTCCCTGGTGCTGTAAGGCGGCAACTCTACCGCTGCGCCACCGTGCTGCCCTTGATGACCTATTTAAAGTAAGCGACCTCCTTTTCCAGCTTTCCACCCCTCCACCGCACTTCATCAACCTGGAGACGGGACGCGGCCTGCAGTGGTGCGGAGCGGTGGAGCAACGGTGGAGAACGTCTACACATCGCCAGGGCCAGGACGACCCCTGCAACACTGGCCCAGTGCCCTCGCCAGGATAACGGGCCTTTATGGCCATGTTAAGACTAATGTTTAAAACAAATTCAGACTTGAGGGATACAAGATGGCGCCTAAAACATGCCGACTCTCGTGCGCTGACTCAGTGTGTTCCACCATCTTACACTCTTATACTTAGGTATGATTGTGCCTTAATGTATAGTAGTATTGTCACTGAACCGTAGGAAAACACAGAATCTAATTGTACTTGGTTACACGTGACAGTGAAGTAACATTGAACCATTGACCCGACCCGAAACATCGTCTGCCCATTCCCTCCACAGATGCTGCCTGGCCCGCTGAGTTCCTTCAGCATTTTCTGTTTATTTGCTTAAGATTCTGCATTTGCAGTTTCGAGCATCACTAGCAGAAGGAGGAGTTAAGTCAAGTCATCCTATTACAATGTTTGTCAATCATATGTCAGAACTTTTATTCTGGTGATAAGATATGTGTATTACGGGAAACAGAAAGTTATGTGTGGGAAAGAACTGCAGATGCTGGTTTAAGTCGAAGGTAAATACAAAATGCTGGAGTAACTCAGCGGGTCAGGCAGCATCTCTGGGGAGAAGGGATGGGTAACTTTTCGGGTCGAGACCCTTCTTCAAGTTGCAAGCAAATTTAACATAGAAAAATATGCTCAAAGGTCATGTGTTTTTTCCATGCAGCTAATCTTAGTGCTAGAAGATAACTGCAAGATGCTGGTACAAATCGAAGGTATTTATTCACAAAATGCTGGAGTAACTCAGCAGGTCAGGCAGCATCTCGGGAGAGAAGGAATGGGTGACGTTTCGGGTCGAGACCCTTCTTCAGACTGAGTGCTATTAGTTTCACTCTCAACTCCACATAATAAAGTAAATCCCCCCCCCCCCCACTCCCCTCACCTGTTTCCACCTATCACTTGGCTGGCTATGCCTGACTCCCGACATCTTTCTCCCCCATACTCCATCAGTACGTAGCCAATAACCAGACATTAGGAGATATCATAAGAGATGGATAGGAAAGATTTAAGGTTTAGAGGGCCATGGGTCAAACGTGGGGCAATGGGAACAAGTGTAGATGGTCATCTTGGTCGGCATGGATGAGTTGGGCTGAAGGGCCTGCTTAATCGCTCAATATTGTAAAAATGCTGCTCTATAGGGCTTTGGTTGGGTCTGCTGTATGACTCTATGAAGTAAACTTGGTGAGGGGTTGGTTTTATGGAACTTTTTGAAGAGAGGGTTATGTCCAGAACCTAGAGTCAAGGCAGCTTAGGCCACAGCTGTGAATGGTGCAATGATGGGGGATAAAGTAATATTCTATGTTTGTAAAAGTTACTCATCAAAGGCACATCTTTTCAGTTTTGGGAGTGTTGAGGGCGAGATGTAGGGCTGCCAACTTTCTCACTCCCAAATAAGGGACAAAGGGTGACATCACCGCCCGCGCCCCACGTGACCTCACCCAGCCAGCGGCCACGTGCTCCCGCTCCACTAATGGCGGCCGCCCAGGCCGGAAGGCGGGTTGCTAGGCAACCTCCGTTAGGCGGCGCCTGGGCCTCCGGGCCTACAGTGGCCCCTGGGCCTACAGTGTCCGGCCTACAGCACCCCCCGGGCCTAATACGGGACAAGGGCGGTCCCGTACGGGACAAACCAATTTAGCCCAATATACGGGATGTCCCGGCTAATACGGGACAGTTGGCAACTCTAGTGAGATGTATTCAGTGCAGTCTTTTATGGTGAAAGGAGAACAGAGAAATGGATGTATCCTTTGCCATCAATGGTCATCTGATCAAATTCATCAACCATCCAGGAGTCCATTTTGATGCTGGTGAGAGTGTTTAGGATTTGCAGAATAATTTGACACCCAATTAATTTGGTGAGTTGATTGCCATACTCCCCTCATCAAATCGGTGAAGATGACCCCCTTCCCCATTGATTTATGGAACCTGCATCAAATGACCTCAGGCAGGGTGGTGCCCTGGTAGGCCCATTGTTGACCGGGGAAGGTATCTCAAGAGGGCTACAGTGTGGAGAACTATGGAACTGGTTAAATGACTGGGGTGGAGGAAGGGGGCAAGGGGGGAGGGCAGCGGAGTGTAAGTAGAAGTTACCTAAAATTAGAGAATTAAATGTTCATACCTCTGGGCTGTAAGCTACTCAAGCAAAATATGAGGTGCTGTTCCTCCAATTTGCATTTGGCCTCACTCTGACAATGGAGGAGTCCCAGGACAGAATGGTCAGTGTGGGAATGGGAAGGGGAGTTAAAATGGTTGACAACCAGGAGAACCCTTAGGCCTCGGCGAAATGGTGGCAGAGTCCACGTTTAGTCTCGCTTATGTACAGGAGGACACATCGGGAACAAATGCTTTTTCTTTGCAAATCAGTGGCAGAAGTGGGAGAAGCTTAGGGGCGGCACGGTGGCGCAGCAGTAGAGTTGCTGCCTCACAGCGTCAGAGACCCAAGTTCGATCCTGACTATGGGTGCTGTCTGTACGGAGTTTGTACGTTCTCCCCGTGACCTGCTTGGGCTTTATCGAGGTGCTCCGGTTTCCTCCCAAACTCCAAAGGCGTGCAGGAATCAGTGGTCGGCACGGACTTGGTGGGCCGTAGGGCCTGGTTCCACGCTGTATCTCTAAAGTTAACGATACTAAACATAGTAAAGGGCCTGTTTCCGTGCTGTATCTCTGTCAACTAAACTAAACAAGTGACAAAAGGCTGGAGTAACTCAGCGGGACAGGCAGCATCTCTGGAGAGAAGGAATGGGTGACGTTTCGGGGTCTAAGAGCTAACGGAATCAAGGGATATGGGGAGAAAGCAGGAACGGGGTACTGATTCTGGATGATCAGCCATGATCACATTGAATGGCGGTCGGTGCTGGCTCGAAGGGCCGCATGGCCTACTCCTGCACCTATTTCCTATGTTTCTGTTTCCATGCAGTTCCTTCCTATTCTAAAAAAAGTGGGATGAATCCTGCCATCTGGTGGGACGAGGAGAAACTGCATCTTCCCGAGCACGGTGAGACCACAGACCAAGCCGAGGACAGCAGTGAGCCAGCCTCACAGCTGCTGAATGCAGCATCCTGCCAACACAATCCTTCATGGGTTTGCTTTGGCTGCTTTCATTTCTACATTCTTCTCTTTTTGGAGATGAGGTGAGTCTGTGCTGAATTATATATCGCTGGATATCCCTGTGTTTGTGGCAGGATTTAGCCCGTGTTTGTAGGTTTGCTGCTGTTTCTGTTATTTGTGTGTGTATCAGACTGAATTAGACAGCAATCTGAAGGTGCAGCCTGTCAAGTCGCCTCATGCATCACAGCACCAGAGAGCAAAGCTGGTGTTTTGTTCTGCTTCCCATTCTCTTGTGATAATCATTGCGTGTGCTGGGCTGAATAATTTGTACCATTCACCAGAAAATGTTTACAAATGCAAGCCCTGTCACTTGGAAATGGTAGCACACAATCGGGCGTGATATTGTGTTTATGTTTTGGAAGCACAGACTCCTTGGTCCTTATTTTTTCTGCCTCAAGGTTAAAAGTAGAACCAATGGATGGTTTACATCCCTGCCTTGTGTTAGAGGCTGGCCAAGTAAAGAGACAAATATTACAGATGCTGCAAATGTCAAGCAAGAACTAAACAGCAACCTCCCAACGCTTGAAGTAAAAATGATTGCAGACTGATCAGTTCTGATTTATGAGGAAGGTTTTCCCTTGGAAAGGACAACGTTGTTTTTTTCTTTTCATGCTGAAGGATCTGCAGTGTGTTTCCAGAATTTTCTGTTTTAATTTATATATTTTTAATATTAATGGTGTTTAATATTAATGGCGAAGAGCGATTGAAAAAACAAGAAACCTTTGGTTGCTTATTTATTTGCAAAGGTTTGGGCCTTTTTTTGTGCGATTAACTTGTCTGCCACGGGGGTAGTGCGTTGTTGACAAAGGAGGCAAGAATTAGCCGTGGAGCCCTGAACACAAACGTAACGCAGGAAATGCATTGTTCTTGTCCGCATGTTTCCTGCGCCTCGGAGAATGAATGGCTCTGCTGCTGATCAGTCGGACGGTTTCTGGATTTGAATCCCGTTTGGGCTCAAGAGTACAAACGTCCGGCTTCCCACTCTGGCACAGGAGTGCCGTGCTTTGGGAATGCAGTGTGGTCTAGGATTATTTTAAAGAAGCGCAGGGAGTTATCTCTGATCCTCCTGCCAACAGTCGCCACAGTCACATCGCATTAATAGGGCGGCACGGTGGCGCAGTGGCAGAGTTGCTGCCTCACAGCGCCAGAGACACGGGTTCGATCCTGATCACGGGCGCTGTCTGTAGGGAGTTTGCACGTTCTCCCACATGACCCTGCGTGGGTTTTCTCCGGGTGCTCCGGTTTCCTCCCACACTCCAAAGACGTGCAGGTTTGTAGGTTAATTGGCTTCGGTAAAATTGTAAATTGCCCTGAGTGGACAGGGTAGTGCTAGTGTATGGGGATCGCTAGGCAGTGCGGATTCGAAGGGCCCGTTTCTGCACTGTTTCTCTAAAGTCCAAATAGGTCATTTAACCCATTGCCTTTGTGCTCTGTTTTTGATCCAGCTCTGCTGCAGTTGCAGAAGTAACCCTTAGGGTTAAATTGATTTAGGACTTCCTTCAAGAGACTTGCAAGGCAGTTTATACAAGCACAATTCTTCCTCCCGTCAGTCATTTCACTAACATCTCCCCACCCTTAGATTGTGGCCTCACTTCCGTGGAGAACGAGTGGCCACTCCCTCCTCCCCTCTCTTCTCCCCTCTCCCATCGGGCAAAATGTATAGAAGTGTGAAAACGCACACCTCCAGATTCAGGGACAGTTTCTCCTCAAGTGTTATCAGGCAACTGAATCATCCTCCCAATATCTAGAGAGCAGTCCTGAACTGCTTTCTACCTCATTGGAGACCCTTGGATTATCTTTGATCAGACTGTACAAAGACTTTATCGTGCATTAGACGTTATTCACGTTATTCCCTTTATAATGTATCTGTACACTGTAGATAGCTCGATTGGAACCATGTTTTGTCATAAGATAGGAGTAGAATTAGGCCATTCGGCCCATCAAGTCTACTCCGCCATTCAATCATGGCTTATCTATCTCTCCCTGCTAACCCACACTCTCCTGCCTTCTCCCCATAACCTCTGACACCTGTCTTTCTGTTGACTGGCTAGCACGCAACAAAAGCTTTTCACTGTACCTCGGTACACGTGACAATAAATAAATTCCTGCTGCCCCAACCCTTTAATAGATGCAAGCGGCCTTGCCTCTCTCTTTGCCTCTAAGCCTCCCTGCCGAAGGAAAAATACCGCTGATGGGCTATTCCCTCGCTGCGAGCCTGACCTGATTGCCTCCACAGGTAGACAAGGGAACCATAAAGAGCTCAGGTCCCACCTGCCTGGAAGTGCAACCTTAAAATAGTCAAGGACGAGAGGTCATCGCACAAAGCAACTCTCCAAATGGAGTTTCTGACCTGCCTCTGTAAAAATGTGAACTTAATTACTGGCCCGTAGTCATATTGTACATTATTAATAATAGATGCGTTAATGCATTTAGCCACAGTTCATGTGAAAGATTCATGGGTGTGGTTACTCCAGGTTTTCAGCCTGAGTGGGATGAGTGGAAGGGGCAGCACATTGGCGCCACCAGAAGCAAGAGGAGACCGCTCACAGTGACAAGGACTATAGGGCGGCACGGTGGCGCAGCTGGTAGAGCCTCACAGCGCCGGAGACCCAGGTTCGATCCTGACATCGGGTGCTGTCTGTGTGGATACGATGGTGCCATTTAGGAGTTTTTTTTAAAATAGATATGCAGAAAATGGAGCGATATGGATCATGAGCAGATAGTTAAGAAATGGACACAAAATGCTGGAGTAACTCAGCGGGGCAGACAGCATCTCCAGAGAGGAGGAATGGGTGATGTTTGGTGTCGAGACCCTTCTTCAGGGGTCTTGGCATCATGTTCAGCACAGACACTGTGAGCCGAACGGTCTGTTCTTGTGCTGTGTGTGCTTTCTATGTTCTATGTTAAACTTTGCCCATCTCACCTCAAAACTATGTCCTTTAGTCTTTGACTTTGCCACCCTGGGAAGACGTTTCCGACTGTCCACCCCACCTATGGTGTTAGTTCCCACCTCTATGGTATAGAGTCCTGTAGTGTACACACACTCTGTTAAAATGCTGAAACTCACAGCAGAGCACAATGATCATTGATATCTGTAACGAGAAAAGGTTCACCGTCAGAACACAACTCGGACGGACAAGAACTACCGGGCAGCACGGTGGCGCAGCTGGTAGAGCTGCTGCCTCACAGCGCCAGAGACCCGGGTTCGATCCTGATCTGGGGTGCTGTTTGTGTGGAGTTTGCTGTGACCACGTGGGTTTACTCCGGGTGCTCCGGTTTCCTCCCACATCCCAAAGACGTGCGGGTTTATAGATTAATTGGCCCTATGTAAAATTGCCCCCTAGTGCGTAGGAAGTGGATGAGAAAATAGGATAACATAGAACCAATGTGAATGGGTGATAGATGGCCAAGGTGAACTGAAGGGCCTGTTTCCATTCTGTAACTTTCAAATTAAAAAATGAATCATACTAGAGATAGACACAAAAATGCTGGAGTAACTCAGCGGGACAGACAGCATCTCTGGAGAGAAGGAATAGGTGACATTTTGGGACGAGACTCTTCTTCAAACTAGAGCACTCAGATGAGAAAACATTTCTTCACACAGAGAGTGGTGAGTCTGTGGAATTCTCTGCCACAGAAGGTAGTTGAGGCCAGTTCATTGGCTATATTTAAGAGGGAGTTAGATGTGGCCCTTGTGGCTAAAGGGATCAGGGGGTATGGAGAGAAGGCAGGTACAGGTTACTGAGCTGGATGATCAGCCATGATCATATTGAATGGCGGTGCAGGCTCGAAGGGCCGAATGGCCTACTCCTGCACCTATTTTCTATGTTTCTATGTTTCTAACTCCTCTCTCAGTCTCCCGTTGTTTCCCCTTTCCCGTTAATATGCACTGTTTGTATGCAGGGATTTATCTCCATTATGCCCAGAGTCACTGGGGCATTCTCAAAGCTCCATTAATTTTGGTTAGTGTGGATTTCGCTGGTTTAAATCCCCTGGGTCCACATCATTTCTCACTGAGCTTGGAGGAGCCAAATATTCTTTTCGCCTGCTGTAATGGTCAAGTCATGCAAATCTGTGCCAAATTGGCTGGTTTAACCAAGCATCAGCTGGACTCACCCCCTCATCTGCAGTCCATTTAATTTCAACTCTTTGCATCCTAAAAGCAAAATATACGCCCAGTAGCTTTATTCCAAGGATACGCAGTAATTTTATTGAGGAAAACGTGCTAAGCTTTGACATAGTTACTCCTTTATTTAAGATAGATACCAAATGCTGGAGTAACTCAGCGGGTCAGGCAACATCTTTAGAGAGAAGGAATCGGTGACGTTTCGGGCCGAGACCCTTCTTCAGAGTCCCGATGGTCTGAAGAAGGGTCTCGACCCGAAACGTCACCCGTTCCTTCTCTCCAGAGATGCTACCTGTCCCGTTGAGTTACTCCAGCATTTTGCGTCTTATCTTCAGTGTAAAGCAGCATCTGCAGTTCCTTCCTACACATACACCTTTATTTAACTGGGTGTTTCGTTTAGTTTAGTTTCAGTTTAGAGTTACAGCATGGAAATAGGCCCTTCGTCCCAACGAGTCCACGTCGACCAATAATCACCTTGAGCACCAGGTCTATCCTGCACACTAAGCACAATTTACAGAAGCCAATTAACCCAGAAAGCTGCTCGTCTTGGGAATGTGGGAGGAAATCGGAGCACCCGGAGAAAAAACCCACGCGATCACATGGAGAACGTGCAAACTTCGTACAGAGTGCACCCGTAGTCAGGATCGAGCCCGGGTCTCTGGCGCTGTAAGGCAGCATCTCTACCACTGCCCCTGTGCTGTTTCTGCCTTAAAACCCCAGTCTTGCATGGAGCACAAAGATTATATTGCCCCCCCCAAACCCAGCGGTGCCGAGATCTGAGGTGAGATAACTAAAGATTTAAGAGTCATTTAAAATGCTCTAATGTTGGAAATGTTGGGAAATTGTCAGTTGTACCTGGTGTGCGTAGGATAGTGTTAGTGTGCGGGGATCGCTTGTTTCTGTGCTGTATCTCTAAACTAAACTGAACTAAGCCAATCAAACCACATGCCGATGGTCTGTATCTGGTCAAAATCCCTTTGATTTAAATGTTGTCTTCTTGTTCTTGTGCTGGATTGAGACGGATTTAATGAATTAGTAGTCGGATTACAGGGAGATTGAGGAGATCTACTGGGCAGATCCTCAGGGTTACAGACACCCGTACATACGAACAAGTGTTTAGTAGATCGATGATGTATGTACCTATCGACTTAGGTGCATGTTGATTATTGTCACGTGCAGCAGAGTACAGTGAACAGCTTCCTTCAGCATGCTATCCAAACAGATCAGATAATACCATGCACAAATACAATCAAGTCAAACTGAATTGCAGTAGGTAGAGCAAAGGGGGAGGTACAGAGTGCAGAATGTAGTTCTCAGCATTGTAGCGCAGCAGTTCCAGAGACCAAGTCCAACCTCCTCTACTGTCTGTGTGGAGTTTGCATGTTTTCCCTATGATGGGGTGAGTTTGTTCTGGATGCTCCAGTTCCCTCCCCCATCCTAAAGATATGCCTAAAGATCCAAAGAAGGGACTCGACCCGAAACATCACATGCTCCTTCTCCCCAGAGATGCTGCCTGTCCCGCTGTGTTACTCCAGCATTTAGTGTCTTCCTAAAGATGTGCAAGTTGGTCGGTCTGGTTGGTTGGCCGTGGTCTGCAGATGAATGGTGGAATCTTGGGGGCAATGATGGGAAAGCCAGGAGAGTGTTTAACTATCAAATGTACCGACAAGAGAGCGATGAAATTCCTACCTGCCCCAGTTCACGGGCTCACTCATTCAATAACACACAAATAAAGAAACACTAATCTATAGTATAATAAATTGATAACAATGGTACGAGATACTGGGTTTCCTCCAGGTGTTCATAAGTCCATATGTTATAGGAGAAAAATTAGGCCATTCGGCCCATCAAGTCTACTCTGCCTTTCCATCATAGCAGTTCTATCTTTCCCTCTCAATCCCATTCTCCTGCCTTCTCCTCGTAACCCCTGACACCGAGTGCTCCGGTTTCCTCCCACACTCCAAAGACATGCAGGTTTGTAGGCTGATTGGCTTTGGCAAGATTGTAAATTGTTCCTATTGTGTGTAGGATAGAGCTAGTGTACCAGGGCGATCGCTGGTCGGCGTGGACTCGGTGGGCCGAAGGGCCTGTTCATAAGGTCATAAGTAATAGGAGTAGAATTAGGCCATGGCTGATCTATCTCTCCCTCCTAACACCATTCTCCTGCCTTCTCCCCATAACATCTGACCACCTGTATATACTGTTTCCGTGCTGTATCTCTAAACTAAACCAAACCAATCAAACTCCACACGCAGGTGGCCTGTATCTGGTCAAAACTCCCTTTGATTTAAATGTCGTTTTCTCGTTCGTGTGCTGGATCGAGACGGGGATTTAATTGAATGAATTTAATGCGAGGCAGGGCGTCAGAAACCGAGTACATCTCTTTGTACTCCACCTAATTACTGAGAGAACGCTGATTGAGTCCCCTGTGCCTGCCTCGTTACTGTTCCTAGCTCCCAGCCATCTCCGTCTCTTCACTGGCAGTATTTAACGCTTCACTGGAACCTGCGGAAAAGTGGGTTTGGTGAAGGTTTAATTTGCAAGGAAAGGCAGTGCAGAAGACATGAATAATGCAGCAAAAAAATTGCCTGGCCTTTCTGAGCATGAATGTTGTTTGTAGACCGGAGCTGGGCTCCTGACGGACAGATTTCATCCTCCTCTTTGTTGGTTAAACATCGCCTGCCGTGCGTCACGTGCTCTCCGTTGCCATGGTAACCATGGTGTCTTCTCGCCCCCTTCCCCGCTGGCACCAGCTGACAACAGTGGAGATTTCATTTTGTAATAATTCATGCAACAGATTGAGGAATGCAATCAAACGATGGAAGTGGATCAGAAACTCGTTAACAAGCAGAAGCAATTACCAAGGCCCACATCCAAACCTCGAAAGATCCCACGAATGCCAATGAGATGAATGTCAGCTAAAAAAAAAAAAACTGCAGATGCTGGAAATCTGAAATAAAAACAGAAAATGCAAAGAAGACTCGGCAGATTGGGCAGCATCAGAGGACCGGAGGACAAGGTGAAGGGGGAAAGATTTAATAGGAATCTGAGGGATACCTTTTTCACACAAAGGGCGGTGGGTGTATGGAACAAGCTGCCAGAGGAGGTAGTTGAGGCTGGGACTATCCCAACGTTTAAGAAACAGTTAGACAGGTACATGGACAGGACATGGAGGGATATGGACCAAGCGCAGGCAGGTGGGACTAGTGTAGCTGGGACATGTTGGCCGGTGTGGGCAAGTTGGGCCGAAGGGCCTGTTTCCACACTGTTTCACTCTATGACTCTGTATGACTCTATGACTCTATCTGTGACATAGGAAGGAAGGAATTGCAGAAGCTAGTTTGCACGAAGATAGACACAAAATGCTGGAGTAACTCAGCTGGCGAGGCGTCATCTCTGGAGTGAAGGAATGGGTGACGTTTCGGGTCGAGACCCTTCTTCGGACTTCTTCATACGTTTTGGCACCATGTCATAGAGTCATAGGTCCTCTCCACCATATCCAATCTTTCCTTGCAATTAAATCTTCCTCCCTTTTAAAGCATCAACATAATGTTAGTGATCCTCTGACCTTCTGGCCCCTGTAAGAAGGGAAGATTGGAAAATGATGGTCAGACCCTTTTTAATTTCCTCGCTTGCTGCTTTTAATGGTTGGAGTGACGTGGAAACTGTAACAGAGTGAACAGAACTGCACGCAATACTAACAGTACATCATCCTAATTTGAGGCAGGACATTTTATTGCCATTGAGGGAGTGCAGCGTAGGTTCACCAGGTTAATTCCCCAGATGGCGAGGCTGACATATGATGAAAGAATGGGTCGACTGGGCTTGTATTCACTGGAGTCTAGAAGGATGAGAGGTGATCTTATAGAAACATGTAAAATTCTTAAAGGATTGGACAGGCTAGATGCAGGAAAAATGATCCCGATGTTGGGGGAGTCCAGAACCAAGGGTCACAGTTTAAGAATAAGGGGTAGGCCATTTAAAATTGCCTTTTTTAATTGATTGAAAGATGCAGCATGGAAACAGGCTCTTCGGCCCGCCGAGCCCACGCCGACCATCGATCACCTGTCCACACTAGTTCTAAATTATCCCAAATTTTGCACCCACACCCTGCACACTGGGAGGCAATTTTGGCCACACAGAGGCCAATTAACCTACAACCTTTGGGATATGGGGGGAAACCAATGCGGTCACAGGGAGAACCTGCAAACTCCACACAGACGGAACCCGAGGTCAGGATCGAACCTGGATCTCTGGCGCCGTAAGGCAGCAACTCTACCGCTGCACTGCCCCTTTACCGCCAGTTCCTCTTTATTGCTGTACCTTTCCATGTTCTACGCAGCAATAGCAAGAGAACTCGTCCTCGATTGGGGGGGAAAAAAGGCTTCCAGTTGCAAAATCGCCCATCAATTATTATCCTGTGCTTTCTGCCACTGAGCCAGTTTTGAATCCAATTTGCCAGCGTCTCTTGCATCTCTTGACCTCTAACTGTTTTGAAAAGCCTGCCAAGTGGGATCTTGTCACAGGCCTTGTCAAAGGTATTGTACATCAAATGTGCTGCTGAACCTTGCACCTCCTCAAATAATATACGTGCATTAATCGACTGGAGGCACTTACCCTTCACAGATTCATGCTGACTCTGTGTGATTGATGTGCACAAAGGCTAATTTCCCTCAGAACTGATTCAATTAATTTACCCATCGCCAATATTTAAATAACCGTCCAGGTTATCTTCCCTTTTTAAATGTTGTTGGCAGTCTGCAAGCATTTGCCACTTCCTCCCTAGTTCCTGTTGTCAAACATTAACGCTCAATGGTCAATGGAATCAATGTAATATCTTTGCACTGTTTGTTCGTACCTGTTATCCTTTATCTGTGCAGTGTGGATGGCTTGATTGTTTAGTTTGGTTTAGAGACACAGCGCGAACACAAGCCCTTCGGCCCACCGAGTCCGCGTCGACCAGCGATCCCCGCACACTCACACCAACAATTTACTATTTTTACCAAGCCAATTAACCTGCGAACCTGCACATCTTTGGAGTGTAGGAGGAAACCGAAGATCCCGGGGAAAACCCACGCAGGTCATGGGGAGAACGTACAAACCCCATACAGACGGCACCTGTAGTCAGGATCGAACCCGGGTCTCTGGCGCTGTAAGGCAGTAACTCTACTGCTGCGCCACCGTGCCGCACAATTGTATTCGTGTAGAGTCTTTTTCTTGACCAGAGTAAACAAAAGCTTTTCACTGTATCTCGGTACATGTGACAATAATCATCTAAACTATTAACAACTGGGGTGTATTTCATTCAGACCTGAAGATCTATGTATTTTCAAAAATTCTGAACAGTTTAACATCTTTTCCTTTACTATGTTTAGTATAGTTAAGTTTAGAGATACAGTGTGGAACCAGGCCCTGTGGCCTACCAAGTCCGTGCCGACCACTTATTCCTGCATGCCTTTGGAGTGTGGGAGGATATCGGTGCACCTGGAGAAAACCCACGCGGGCCACGGGGAGAACGTACAAAACTCCGTACAGACAGCACCCGCAATCAGATCGAACCCGGGTCTCTGGCGCTGCAAGGCAGCAACTCTACCGCTGCGTCACCGTGCCTCCCCATTGCATTCATGTATAGCCTTTTTCTTGATGGGAGAGCACAAACAAAAGCTTTTGCACTGTACCTCGGTACACGTGACAACCAAAACCAAACTATTAACAACTGGGATGTATTTCATTCCGATCTGATGATATATCTATTTTCAAACAATCGAAACGGTTCAATATATTTTTATTTACTATGTTTATCCTGTACAATACACTTTACACACATCCTACTTAACTGGAGTGCATCTTTCTGTTCTGTCTGAAGATAGCATCAAATTCTTCACCGAAAACCATAGCCACATTGTCTGACTACATTAAGGCTGCCCGTTTTGCCTCTCTCAAGCCCAACTCTCTCCTGAGTTATTCATGTTATAAAACATTACATGGTCTCATAGAGTCATGAAGGCGGCACGGTGGCGCAGCGGTAGAGTTGCTGCCTTACAACGAATGCAGCGCTGGAGACACAGGTTTGATCCTGACTACGGGTGCTGTACTGTACGGAGTTTGGACATTCTCCCCGTGACCTACGTGGGTTTTCTCCGAGATCTCCGGTTTCCTCCCACACTCCAAAGACGTACATGTATGTAGGTTAATTGGCTGGGTGTAATAAAAATTGTCCCTAGTGGGTGTAGGATAGTGTTAATGTGCGGGGATCACTGGGCGGCGCGGACCCGGTGGGCCGAAGGGCCTGTTTCTGCGCTGTATCTCTAAATCTAAAAATCTAAAATCATAGAGTGTTACAGCGTGGAAACAGGCCCTTCGGCCCAACTTGCCCACACCGACCAACATGTCCCAGGTACACTAGTCCCACCTGCCTGCGTTTGGTCCATATCCCTCCAATCGTGTCCTATCCATGTACCTGTCTAACTGTTTCTTAAACGTTGGGATAGTCCCAGCCTCAACTACCTCCTCTGGCTGCTTGTTCCATAGACCCACCACCCATCTGCCAGTTTTTTCCTTGTATTCTGTCTATGCTTCTGTAATCTTCTATTTAATGTCACCCCTACATTTTCTACACTCGTCCATGCTCTCTGCAAAGCTGTATGTGTTTCCTCATCTTTTTTTCTTTCTGAAGCAGAAAATGAGAAGAAGAAAAAGAAGGCAGATATGATGAACATAGTTTAATTGTATCGTTTAGAGATTCAACGTGGAAACCACACAATTGATTGGCTTTTTTAACTGATTGAAAGATACGGCATGGAAACAGGCCCTTCGGCCCGCGGAGTCCACGCTGACCATTGACCACTCGTCCACGCTAGTTCTGTACTATCCCACTTTTTGCACCCACTCCCTGCCCACTGAGGGGCACTTTTGGCCACACAGAGACCACCTACAAACCCACTCGTCTTTGGGATGTGGGTGGAAACCGGAGCACCAGGAGGGTCACAGGAAGGACGTGCAAACTCCACACTGACAGGAGCCGAGGTCAGGATCGAACCTGGGTCTCTGGCGCCGTGAGGCTGCTGCTCGACCAGCTGCTCCATTGTAATGGTTTACAATATAATGCAATACAATATATCTTTATTGTCATTGTACAGGGGTACAACGAGATTGGGAATGCGCCTCCCATACGATGCAATAATTTAATTAGCTAGTCAGTATTAATTTAACCAACCCAATGAAACAAATTAGAAACAGTTTTAAAACAGAATAAAGTGCAAGTAGATCTGTGCCGGTTCACTGTGCGATGTGACCATCCGGCTCAGCAGGACCGGTTCATAGCAGCTATGGCCCTGGGGATGAAGTAGTTCCTGAGTCTGGAGGTGCGGGCGTAGAAGGCCTTGTAGCGTCTGCCCGATGGTAGAAGTTCGAACAGACTGTTGCAGGGGAGTGAGGAGTCTTTGTGGATGCTGGTGACTTTTCTGAGGCATCGTGTGTTGTAGATGCCCTCCTAGGCTGGTAGCTGTGTTCCGATGGTCCTCTGAGCTATATGGACTACCCGCTGAAGAGCTTTCCTCTCTGCCTCCGGCTGAGATACCACACAGGGATGCCATGCGTTAGGATGCTATTGTCATTAATGGTGCTGATGCTGAGCTCTGTAGGAATCTAACCTGCAGGGCAGCACAGGCCAGACATGAGAATGAGCCCATCACGGTGGAGGAGGTTACATAATGAGCATCAAAGTCATAGAGGGTAGAAACATGCCCTTCATCCCAACTTGCATGCACCAACCAACATGGTTGCTACCTTCTCCTGGCCAACAATGATCTGTTCTATATTCCCCGTGATCTCTATCCCCTTTGTCTCGTTTTCACACCTTACACTTCCTTATCTCTGTATCTCCTCTGACTATCAGTCTGAAGAAGGGTCTCGACCTCGAAACGTTACCCATTCCTTCTCTCCGGCGTTGTTGCCTGTCCTGCCGAGTTACTCCAGCATTTTGTGTCTATCAGAAACATTTAGACAGGTGCATGGATAGGACAGGTTTAGATGGATATGGGCCAAAGGCAGGCGATTGGGACGAGTGTAGGTGGGACATGTTGGCTGGTGTGGGCAAGTCGGGCCGAAGAGCCTGTTTCCACATTGTAACACTTTATGATTCCATGACTGTACCCGCCTTCAAATTTCATTCATCGATGTGATGCAGATGGGACAGGTGGGGTTGGCATTAATACCCATCACTACTCACACCAACTTCCATTTAGTGATGTACTAGACCAAGTGGATCCGTTGGACCCAAACCTCTCCTGCATTGGTGCAGCACCCTCTCCTCCCCCCCTACCCTCTCCTCCCCCCCACCCTCTCCCCACCCTCCCCCACTCCCCCCCTTCCCCTCCCCCCCACTCCATCCCCCTCAACCCCCCCTTATCCTCCCTCCTCCCCCCTCCCCTATCCCTCCACCCCCCCTCCCTTCCTCCCCCCTCCCTCCCTCGGAGATAGATTTAAACTTTAAAATGTGAATAACCAAAAATATAACACCGATTTCAATGAAACTTCTTCCATTAACACCAAAGGGACGACGGTGAGTAAGGTGGGCATAAAATTGTCGCGCTATCGTGTACCGTTTTGGCTGTAGTTCAGGAACAAACAAACAAACAAACAAGAGTTTTAGTATATAGATTGCATTTGCATTGGGAAAGAGACAAAACAATGTAGCCATCTGAATAACATTTCATTGCATTATTTCAAGCTGGATTTCATATAAGCCATGTCTGGAACACTCCAATTTCAAATATTAGAAATGCAGTCCGACCTTTTTTTTTAATCAATCTAAAGGATTATCATTACGAAGCCCGGTCATGCCCTTCAACCTCAATCGACGGGCACTTTCAAGAATAAAA